>NC_053113.1:699038-711538 GCF_010015445.1 Perca fluviatilis | reverse complement strand
GATGTGGGTCTGGCTTGTCAGGCTAGCGAACTGGGCTTTGGTGTGACGACGATGATGACGATGTCTACGCCTCCGATGTGGACAATATATATGAGTCACGATGGCAGACATGTCGATCATGTATTGGTAACGACTGGTTACTTTGCACTTTATTGTCGGTTTTTGTATTTATTTAGTCATCCTGACTGTTTTTTTTAGATGTTATTGATGCTGTGGTATGTCGGTGAAAGTCGGTCACTAGTGAATATTTTTGGGGGGGCTTCTAGTCCACTGGTTTTCAGGTCTCACCCCATCTCATTCTGTACTGTATATCTATGTTGTTTTTCATGTATTGTAATCAGGGCCATCTCTAATTTTGACCCAGAAAAAACTAAAAGTTGCATCATGGTCAACGAAGACACAACACAAGGGTTAAAAAATAAATCTTTTAGCTCCGTTTGAGTTAAAGGTCCCATGGCATGGAAAGAGACTTCAGATACAGTATTAGGGGACCACTAAGGTCTATATAAAAGAGACTTCAGATACAGTATTAGGGGACCACTAAGGTCTATATAAAAGAGACTTCAGATACAGTATTAGGGGACCACTAAGGTCTATATAAAAGAGACTTCAGATACAGTATTAGGGGACCACTAAGGTCTATATAAAAGAGACTTCAGATACAGTATTAGGGGACCACTAAGGTCTATATAAAAGAGACTTCAGATACAGTATTAGGGGACCACTAAGGTCTATATAAAAGAGACTTCAGATACAGTATTAGGGGACCACTAAGGTCTATATAAAAGAGACTTCAGATACAGTATTAGGGGACCACTAAGGCCTATATAAAAGAGACTTCAGATACAGTATTAGGGGACCACTAAGGTCTATATAAAACCATCCAAAGAGCACCATGTCATGGGACCTTTAAGTGGATTTGCATTTGAAACTGGTTTCAACAGATTTTAACGGCACTTGTTTTCCTTCCCCTCTCTCTCTGTCTCTCTCTCTTTCTTTCTCTCTCCAGCCGCCAAGCGTCCCTCCTCAGTCTCGTCTCTGAGTGGGATTGTGGGTAGGATGATGTCGTCCGGCGACCGAGGCGGCGCCTCCTCTTCCTCCTGCACCTCCGTGAACACCGTCTGCTCTGACGGCGAGCGCCCGGCCTCCCTCTCCCTCTCCTCCTCCGCCTCCTCCGTCTCCCTGCAGGACACCTCCCACTCCTCCTCCTCCTCCTCCTCTTCCTCGCTGCCGTACGGTGCCGTGCCGACCTACAACGCCTGCTCCTCCTCTTCCTCGTCGTCCTGCACGCCGAAGAGGAACGGCTCGGACATCAGCCTGGACCTCACGCCTCTCGTCTCGCCACACGCAGGAGGAGGAGGAGGAGGAGGAGGAGGAGGAGTCTGTGTAGCCAAGGCGACAGGTGGAGGTAACCCTAACGGACATGTAGCCAATCCAGTGGCGGCGGTAGCGGCGGCGGCTGTGGCGGGGGCAGTCGTGGTCGCGCCCAGACAGTTTTCGCGGCTGGAGCGAGTCGTCCTGGAGATCGTAGAGACCGAACAGGCCTACGTCAGAGATCTGAAGAGCATCGTGGAGGTAAGAACCAGAGCTAGTCGTCTACATCGACCACGTTTCATTTCCATTTACCCTTTTTACACGTTCATGGTTATTTTTTTTGCAAACGGAGACATTTCCCTTCGTTTACACGCAAAAGGAGAATTCGCCTCTGAAAATGAGTCTTTCTAAAAACTTCAGGCCAGAGTGGAGATTTTTGAAATCTTTCGTTTGCACCTTTAACTGAGACAAACGGAGGTTTAGGTAGCCGAGAGAGAGAGAGAAAGAGGAAGTGATTGGTTGCTGTTGTTGCTATTTTCGGGATTCTGATTGGCTAACGTGGGCTTGAGCTTCTTGTTACACCGCCACCTACAGGTCTCGTTACACCGCCACCTACAGGTCTCGTTACACCGCCACCTACAGGTCTCGTTACACCGCCACCTACAGGTCTCGTTACACCGTTACACCGCCACCTACAGGTCTCGTTACACCGCCACCTACAGGTCTCGTTACACCGCCACCTACAGGTCTCGTTACACCGCCACCTACAGGTCTCGTTAAACTGCCACCTACAGGTCTCGTTAAACTGCCACCTACAGGTCTCGTTACACCCGTTACACTGCCACCTACAGGTCTCGTTACACCGCCACCTACAGGTCTCGTTACACCGCCACCTACAGGTCTCGTTAAACTGCCACCTACAGGTCTCGTTACACCGCCACCTACAGGTCTCGTACACGCCACCTACAGGTCTCGTTCGCCACCTACAGGTCTCATTACCGCCACCTACAGGTCACGTTACACCGTTACACGCCACCTACAGGTCTCGTTACACGCCACCTACAGGTCTCGTTACACCGCCACCTACAGTTCTCGTTACACCGCCACCTACAGGTCTCATTACACCGCCACCTACAGGTCTCGTTACACCGCCACCTACAGGTCTTGTTACACCGCCACCTACAGGTCTCGTTACACCGCCACCTACAGGTCTCGTTACACCGTTACACTGCCACCTACAGGTCTCGTTACACCGCCACCTACAGGTCTCGTTACACCGTTACACTGCCACCTACAGGTCTCATTACACCGTTACACCGCCACCTACAGGTCTCATTACACCGTTACACTGCCACCTACAGGTCTCGTTACACCGCCACCTACAGGTCTCGTTACACCGTTACACTGCCACCTACAGGTCTCATTACACCGTTACACCGCCTACAGGTCTCATTACACCGTTACACCGCCACCTACAGGTCTCGTTACACTGCCACCTACAGGTCTCGTTACACCGCCACCTACAGGTCTCATTACACCGTTACACCGCCACCTACAGGTCTCGTTACACTGCCACCTACAGGTCTCGTTACACCGCCACCTACAGGTCTCGTTACACCGCCACCTACAGGTCTCATTACACCGTTACACTGCCACCTACAGGTCTCATTACACCGTTACACCACCTACAGGTCTCATTACACCGTTACACTGACACCTACAGGTCTCGTTACACCGCCACATACAGGTCTCGTTACATCGCCACCTACAGGTCTCGTTACACTGACACCTACAGGTCTCGTTACACCGCCACCTACAGGTCTCGTTACACCGCCACCTACAGGTCTCATTACACCGTTACACTGCCACCTACAGGTCTCGTTACATCGCCACCTACAGGTCTCGTTACACCATTATACTGACACCTACAGGTCTCGTTACACTGACACCTACAGGTCTCGTTACACCGCCACCTACAGGTCTCGTTACACCGCCACCTACAGGTCTCATTACACCGTTACACTGACACC
The DNA here is from genome assembly GCF_010015445.1 of Perca fluviatilis. Taxonomy (NCBI): domain Eukaryota; kingdom Metazoa; phylum Chordata; class Actinopteri; order Perciformes; family Percidae; genus Perca; species Perca fluviatilis. The sequence continues at coordinate 708,194 of NC_053113.1, read as the reverse complement.
TACAGGTCTCGTTACGCCATCACCTACAGGTCGTTTACACATTATACTGACACCTACAGGTCTCGTTACACTGCCACCTACAGGTCTCGTTACACCGCCACCTACAGGTCTCGTTACACCGCCACCTACAGGTCTCATTACACCGTTACACTGCCACCTACAGGTCTCATTACACCGTTACACCGCCACCTACAGGTCTCATTACACCGTTACACTGACACCTACAGGTCTCGTTACACCGCCACCTACAGGTCTCGTTACACCGCCACATACAGGTCTCGTTACATCGCCACCTACAGGTCTCGTTACACTGCCACCTACAGGTCTCATTACACCGTTACACCGCCACCTACAGGTCTCGTTACACTGCCACCTACAGGTCTCGTTACACCGCCACCTACAGGTCTCGTTACACCGCCACCTACAGGTCTCGTACGTTACACTGACACCTACAGGTCTCGTTACACCGCCACATACAGGTCGTTACGCCACCCTACAGGTCTCGTTACACCGCCACCTACAGGTCTCGTTACACCGCCACCTACAGGTCTCGTTACACCCCACCTACAGGTCTCATTACACCGTTACACCGCCACTTACAGGTCTCGTTACACCGCCACCTACAGGTCTCATTACACCGTTACACCGCCACCTACAGGTCTCATTACACCGTTACACTGACACCTACAAGTCTCGTTACACCGCCACCTACAGTTCTCGTTACACCGTTACACCGCCACCTACAGGTCTCATTACACCGTTACACTGCCACCTACAGGTCTCGTTACACCGCCACATACAGGTCTCGTTACACTGCCACCTACAGGTCTCGTTACACCGCCACATACAGGTCTCGTTACACCGCCACCTACAGGTCTCGTTACACTGCCACCTACAGGTCTCATTACACCGCCACATACAGGTCTCGTTACATCGCCACCTACAGGTCTCGTTACACCGCCACATACAGGTCTCGTTACACTGCCACCTACAGTTCTCGTTACACTGCCACCTACAGGTCTCATTACACCGCCACATACAGTTCTCGTTACACTGCCACCTACAGGTCTCGTTACACCGCCACATACAGGTCTCGTTACATCGCCACATACAGGTCTCGTTACACAGCCACCTACAGGTCTCATTACACCGCCACATACAGGTCTCATTACATCGCCACATACAGGTCTCATTACACCGCCACCTACGGGTCTGGCGTGCTCTTGGCTGCATTAACAGCATATATACACGGGTACGTGTCAATGAACACTTTGCTGAAAACTGACAGCTGTGCACGATGTTATTTTAGAAAACGGAGAGGTTGAAATGTCCGTTTATGAAAACAGCCGCCCACGTGGAAACGTAGCATTAGTTTCAAACGGGACATGAACCCATAAACAGTTAAATAAATGGACCACCAGAGCCCGTGTCTCTGGACGGAGACCAGTGAAGGATATCAGAAGTCTCTTTCCCGGTGCTGGCTGAGCGTTACTGAGCAGCCTCCAACTGAGCTTGAAGACGTAGATGTGACGTGAGCAACGTGTCTGAAAGTGTGAAGTCTTCTGGTAGCTGTGCCGAGAGAAATCTCAATCATTCCCAATCTGACAGAGACGGAGAGCGTAGGTATATGTAAGGAGATAACATGGGCACAGGCTAATTACTGATCACTAACATGCTAGTTAACATTAGTCATTAAACCTAAACAGATAATGGAAGTCCAAACTGCTTGTGAGCTTCTCCTGTACTATACGGTAATTCCTCTACTGTGTGACAGTAAGTCTCGTGGTTATAACCCAATCGTTAGCCTATTGTTATAAAAGCGTCTGCTACGGAGCCATAACGTGAGGTACAAGGTAATGGAGCCTTTTATACATTGTCGTGTTTCTTTAGAAATAAACAACGGACAAATAGAGTCTTTAAACGCTTCAGATGTAAAGTTATTCGCTGTTAAAGTGATGTCAAAATGAATGGGAGTCAATGGGATGCTAACGGGGAGGTGATGGCTTGTTAGCATCAAAATGGCGCCATAGGAGCTACGCGTTGTGGAGAGAGGCTTACCCCCCCTAGCATGAACCCAACATGAAATCAAGGAGAGGGTTGTATATAAGACAAAAGTGTCGAAAAAGACGACCAAAACGTTGGATTTTTTTTTTTTTTACATTTCGACCCAGAATATTTCGTTCTGTATTGACAGCTGGTGCAATAATTGAAAATCGATAATTATTCATTATAATTGTTTTTAAATGACATTCATATATCTGCATTTATGTCAAAACCTAGAGACTTTCACACGTCAAAATGTCATTTATTAAGATGTATTTGTGTCTAAATGACATATAAACATCTTTTCCTATAGGGTTTTTGCTGCAGCTAACAAGCCTGGCATAGTTGTGTAACATTTACTGTCGTCCATCCTTCTCTGTCGCTCAGTGCAAAGGAGGATGTGAGCAATCAGCACTTTGTGAAGTGTCAACACGGGCCAACAGAAATTCCCTTCGAGGCCTCTGTAACATCTGTAACTGACACGAGATTATCTGGGGGGAAGTGACCTCAGCGCTGTGGTAACATGTACAGCACAGGTTCAGGGTGTTACACTGAGGGCTGGTTATGTGTATGTGTGTGTGTGTGTGTGTGTGTGTGTGTGTGTGTGTGTGTGTGTGTGTGTGTGTGTGTGTGTGTGTGTGTGTGAATGTGTGTGTGTGTGTGCGTGCGTTTGGGGAGGAACTAGCTGTAGCCCAGATTTACTGGCCAGGTGTGAATGCCTCTGAGCCAGTTTACCTGCAGCTGGCCTCCAAACACACACACACACACACACACACACACACACACACACACACACACACACACCTCCGCCCACCATTGCACCATAAATGGGCAAACACATTAATTATTGGCTCAGGTTTTTAGAAAACTTGTATTACATTTTCTTTGACTGAGGAAAACTGATTGATTGGCTGAAGCGTCTGCCAGCCTGTCTGTCGTCATCTTCATCATCGTCATCCTCTCCCTCTCCGTTTCCTTCTGGCTGAAACGTCACTCTACTGATGTTCTGTTTACTGTTTATTATTTATTCATGGCATGTATGTTGTTGTTTGCATGTTCATATGCAGCAGGTCTAAAACAGACAACTCCTCCCCATGACTCCCTACTACTCCCTAAGACTTCACAAAGTCTCCCAGACTCTCTATGACTCCCTATGGCTCCCTACTACTCTCTACCCCTCTCTATGACTCCCTATGGCTCCCTACTACTCTCTACCCCTCTCTATGACTCCCTATGACTCCCTACTACTCTCTACCCCTCTCTATGACTCCCTATGGCTCCCTACTACTCTCTACCCCTCTCTATGACTCCTCCTATGAGCCCCACTACTCTTCTACCCACTCTATGACCCCATGGCCCTACTACTCTTACCCCATTCCTCACCCATCCTCTATACTCCCTATGACCCCTCCTCTCTCTTCTCATATCACTCTCTACTCCCAATGACTCCCTCTCCCTCTCTACACACTCCTACTCCCTACTTCTCTCTCTATGACTCCATATCACTCCCTCTCTATGACTCGCTATGACTCCCTATGACTCCCTACTTCTCTCTACCCCTCTCTATGACTCCCTATGACTCCCTACGACTCTCTACCCCTCTCTATGACTCCATATCACTCTCCTATGACTCCCTATAACTCCCTATGACTCCCTATGACTCCTTACGACTCTCTTTCACGCTCTACCTCTCCCTGCACCAAATCTGCTGACTTGGCACTTTGATTGTGTGTGTGTCTGTCTCATCTATCATTTGTCCAGGTGCACCAGGCATTGTGTGTGTGTGTGTGTGTGTGTGTGTGTGTGTGTGTGTGTGTGTGTGTGTGTGTGTGTGTGTGTGTGTGTGTGTGTGTGTGTGTGTGTGTGTGCTGCCTCCATCTGTCAGATTGGAGTGTGAAACATCCTTTTGAAGTAAAAGAAAGAATTTACTGCTGCTTTTATCCTCTGCCATGTCACACACACACACACACACACAAACACACAAACACACACACACACACACACAGGGCTGTCGTCAGGTGTTCATCAGCTGTCTGTCAGTTTCTTCTCTGACCTTCCACGAGGGACGAACCTCCGGCTCTTTCTCTCATCAGCCCATCTCTCTTTCTCTCTTTCTTTCTTTCCCTCTCTGTTCATCCACACTCAGAGGTCATTATCAGTGTCTCCATTCACACATGGTAACTTAAGTTTAAAAAAAGCATCTTAAGTGTATTTTTATGAAGCTTTATGAACTTTTTCAAGGTATTTGCTGTTTGGTTTGAGGTTTTTGGCACTTTTTACGACATTTTGACACCTTTTTCGAAGGTTTTTATCATACGTTTTGGTTGATTTTTAAAAACAAATGTTCAGTGAAGGTGTGTCAAACTCAGTTTCCCAGAGGGCCACACTGGAAAAAGAGAATCACACCAAGGGGCCAGACATGGAGAGTTTATTGACGTACTTTTTGTTACTGCAGGTCACTTTTTTTTAAACATTTTGGTAGTTTTTTTCCTCATTTTTGTTAATTTTGTTCCGGCTTTTGTCACCTTTTTGTAAATTTGTTGCTTTTTCCAAGGGGCCGAATGTTCGACTTTCTTAGAAAAGGTATTTAGATATACAGGAAACATGGCTGCTGTTCGCGTTTCTAACTTCAGGAGACAAAGTTAAATGTTTAGAGTCAGGAATTCCTCTCTGCTGATGGAAAGGAGGTCAGATAGATGATAGGTGTGTGTGTGTGTGTGTGTGTGTGTGTGTGTGTGTGTGTGTGTGTGTGTGTGTGTGTGTGCGTGTGTGTTGTCCTGTAATGTAAGCCTTCATTCCTGCTGCTCTCCATTTTTGAGGTTTTGCTAAAGTCTGGTTTTGATTGAGGCTACATGATGTCACGCTCACTGGGAATCTGAACCAACTACCATAATAGGCCTGTGTGTGTGTGTGTGTGTGTGTGTGTGTGTGTGTGTGTGTGTGTGTGTGTGTGTGTGCGTGTCTTTATGTCTGTCTCTGTGTGTGTGTGTGTGTGTGTGTGTGTGTGCGTGTCTTTATGTCTGTCTATCTGTGTGTGTGTGTGTGTGTCTATGTGCGTGTGTGTGTCTGTGTGTCTGTGCATATCTGTGTGCTTGTGTGTGTGTATGTGTTTGTGTGTGTGGGTGTGTGTGTGTGTGTGTGTCTGTGTCTGTGCGTGTCTGTGCATATATGTGTGCTTGTGTGTGTGTGTGTGTGTGTGTCTATGTGTGTGTGTGTGCGTGTGTGTGTGTCTGTCTGTTTGTGTATCTGTGTGTGTATGTATTTGTGTGTGTGTGTGTGTAAGTGTGTGTGGGTGTGTGTGTGTGTGTGTGTCTGTGCGTGTCGATATATGTGTGCTTGTGTGTGTGTGTGTGTGTGTGTGTCTTGTGTGTGTGTGTGTGTGTGTGTGTCTGCATATCTGTGTGCTTGGGTGTGTGTGCATGTGTGTGTGTGTGTGTGTGTGTCTGTGTCTGTCTGTGCATGTCTGTGTGTGTGTGTCTGTCTGTGCGTGTCTGTGTGTGTCTGTGCATATCTGTGTGCTTGTGTGTGTGTGTGTGTGTGCAAGTGTGTGTGAGAACAATAACTCAGACACGCAGAAAGAGAAAGAGAGTGAGAACAGCTGTCGCAATATTATAAACTAATTTTTCTCCAAGCTTTAAGGATGATTTCTCCTATCGCCTGAGATCACTCCTCCACCTGGTTCATTTTAACCAATTAAAGTCTGTTATCTCCGGACGCCTGGCTCTTCACAAGAGCTTTGTGTGAAATTGCTGAAATAAGTGAGATTAGAGATTTCTTTGTGCGTTTTTTTGTGTTGTTTTCTAAGAGAGAGAAAAGTCTGGGAGTGAACATGAGACGGGATCCTGCTGTTGACCTGAAGCCAAGTGGGACAGGAAACAGAGGGGGATGGAGGGAGGGAGAGAGAGAGAGAGAGAGAGAGAGGGAGAGAAAGAGATAGAAAGAGAGACAGAGAGAGCGACAGAGAGACACAGAGAGAGAGACAGAGAGAGAGATAGAAAGAGAGAGAGAGAGAGAGAGAGAAAGAGAGACAGAGAGTGAGAGAGAGAGACAGGCAGAGAAAGAGATAGAAAGAGAGAGAGAGGAAGAGAGACAGAGAGAGACAGAGAAAGAGAGACAGAGAAAGAGAGACAGAGAGAGAGAGAGAGAGAAAGAGAGAGAGAGAGAGACAGAGAGACACAGAGAGAGAGAGAGAGAGAGAGAGAGAAAGCAAGAGGGAAAGGAGGAGGAGGAGGAGGGGATCAATGTTGGGATTGAAGGGAGATTGGGGAACAAGAAAGGGAAAGGGGGGGAAAGTAGAAAAACAGAGGGAGGGAGCATGCATGTTAAAGGGCCAGGAGAACGAAGGAGACAAGGAGTGGGACAAGGAAAGAAAGGAAATAAATAAAGAAGTGGAGAAAGAAACTGAAAAGGACAAGATGACAGCGGAGTATGTGAAGGGGAAAAGGGAGGAGGTGAATTCTGGGTCGCGGGGGGAGGATTTTGGGGGAAAAGAAGGGAAAGAAAGAGAGGAGAGAACAAAATCAAGAAAAGTGGGGGATTGAAGAAAGAGAGAGAGTGCTTCCTCCTTTAGTTTCTGCAGCTGTCCGAGTCCATCGGGTCTGGTTTCATCTTCAGTCTGCAGCGAATTATATTAGCATGACATCAACGTTATTCAACACGAGGGAAATTGTTGCAAGCAGAAGTTGCAGAAGGATCAGAAGTTGCAGAAGGATCAGAAGTTGCAGAAGTATCAGAAGTTGCAGAAGTTGCAGAAGTATCAGAAGTTGCAGAAGGTGTAGGAGTATCAGAAGTTGCAGAAGTTGCAGAAGTTGTAGGAGTATCAGAAGTATCAGAAGTTGCAGAAGTTGTAGGAGTATCAGAAGTTGCAGAAGTTGCAGAAGTTGTAGGAGTATCAGAAGTATCAGAAGTTGCAGAAGGTGTAGGAGTATCAGAAGTATCAGAAGTTGCAGAAGGTGTAGGAGTATCAGAAGTATCAGAAGTTGCAGAAGTTGTAGGAGTATCAGAAGTTGCAGAAGTTGCAGAAGTTGTAGGAGTATCAGAAGTTGCAGAAGGTAGGAGTATCAGAAGTTGCAGAAGTTGCAGAAGTTGCAGAAGTATCAGAAGTTGCAGAAGTTGCTGAAGTTGCAGAAGTATCAGAAGTTGCAGAAGTATCAGAAGTTGCAGAAGTATCAGAAGTTGCATAAATATCAGAAGTTGCAGAAGTATCAGAAGTTGCAGAAGTATCAGAAGTTGCAGAAATATCAGAAGTATCAGAAGTATCAGAAGTTGCAGAAGGATCAGAAGTTGCAGAAGTTGTAGAAGTTGCAGAAGTTGCAGAAGTTGCAGAAGTATCAGAAGTTGCAGAAGTTGTAGGAGTATCAGAGTTGCAGAAGTTGCAGAAGTTGCAGAAGTTGTAGGAGTATCAGAAGTTGCAGAAGTATCAGAAGTTGCAGAAGTTGCAGAAGTTGCTGAAGTTGCTGAAGTTGCAGAAGTATCAGAAGTTGCAGAAGTTGTAGAAGTTGCAGAAGTATCAGAAGTTGCAGAAGTATCAGAAGTTGCAGAAGTTTCAGAAGTTGCAGAAGTTGCAGAAGTTGCAGAAGTTGCAGAAGGATCAGAAGTTGCAGAAGTTGCAGAAGTATCAGAAGTTGCAGAAGTATCAGAAGTTGCAGAAGTTGCAGAAGGATGAGAAGTTGCAGAAGTTGTAGAAGTTGTAGAAGTTGCTGAAGTATCAGGAGTTGCAGAAGTTGCAGAAGTTGCAGAAGTTGCAGAAGTTGCAGAAGTTGCAGAAGTTGCAGCGCAAGCTAAGAAAAGCGTGCAAAAAAAAACTAAAAATAAGCAATAAAGCAGTTGTTATAAGTTGGTTCTTCAACGTTCTTCAAGCCAAGGACCCGTTACCAGAAGGAGAGACGTAGCAGAGACCCCTACTACGTTCATATTAACTGTAGTAGCGTAGTAAACTGGCCTACAGTAACATGTAGGAAGGCCTAAAGCCTTCAGACATAGGCTGCCTTTATTTGCATAGAAAACTAAGCTATTAAAATAGCCTAATAATTGTTAGCATGAGTTTATAAATCATGTTTTAATGTTAAACAAACATGTGGCCCAGTTAAAGCGTAACTCTCGCCAAAATGCATCCTAGGGTGTTTTTGTGAATGTACGTGAGTCAAACTTTCGTTTAAAATCATATTTAGGACCGAATCGCCAATTTTAAGATTCACCGTAGTCTCGTTTTTTCGGTCAATTGGCCTTTTGAATTTTTTGTTAAAAATTAACAGAAAATGTGGAGGCCCCCTTGCATTGACTCTGAGGACCCCCCCTAGGGGTCCCGGACCCCCCCTGTTGAAGATCCCTGCAATAACGGTAACACTTTACTGAAGGTATCGACATAATCGTGACATGAAACTGTCATAACTATGTTATAACACTGTCATAACTATGACATGACACTGTCATAACTATGTTATAACACTGTCATAACTATGTTATAACACTGTCATAACTATGACATGACACTGTCATAACTATGTTATAACACTGTCATAACTATGACATGACACTGTCATAACTATGTTATAACACTGTCATAACTATGTTATAACACTGTCATAACTATGTTATAACACTGTCATAACTATGACATGACACTGTCATAACTATGTTATAACACTGTCATAACTATGACATGACACTGTCATAACTATGTTATAACACTGTCATAACTATGACATGACACTGTCATAACTATGTTAAAACACTGTCATAACTATGTTATAACACTGTCATAACTATGACATGACACTGTCATAACTATGTTATAACACTGTCATAACTATGTTATGACACTGTCATAACTATGACATGACACTGTCATAACTATGACATGACACTGTCATAACTATGTTATAACACTGTCATAACTATGACATGACACTGTCATAACTATGACATGACACTGTCATAACTATGACATGACACTGTCATAACTATGTTATAACACTGTCATAACTATGACATGACACTGTCATAACTATGTTATAACACTGTCATAATAACACTGTCATAACTATGACATGACACTGTCATAACTATGTTATAACACTGTCATAACTATGACATGACACTGTCATAACTATG
>NC_053113.1:691538-694038 GCF_010015445.1 Perca fluviatilis | reverse complement strand
GGTGTACAGATTCAGACTCTGATAACCAGCTTTCAGTTTCTCGGTCGCTTCCTGTTTTTCTCGTGTGCTGTTTCCTGTTTGGCTTCCCGTCTGATGGCAGCGCCGCTGATTGACAGCCGCTGGTGGTTTTCCTGTTCGCACCGTTAGCTTCGATCTCAGCGTCTGATATTGACTACGTGTGTGTTCTGGTAGGTGAGGGAGAGGCCGGAAGCTGAGTCTCATCAGGGTTGGTAAAGGAGACCTTTCATTGCAGTTGTTCAGGTTGACGCTGTGTACTTTGTGTCTCTATTAGAACATGTTTACATGCTTTAATGTTCAAAAAACACACTGTATTTTTGTTCATATCGTCCATGGCTACTGTGGGTTCACGATCTGTGCTGCCTGCACGATCGCACGAACGCGTATAGCTCCTATGGCGCCATGTTGATGCTAACAAGCCATCACCTCCCCCGTTAGCATCCCATTGACTCCCATTCATTTTGGCGTCACTTTGACAGCGAATAACTTTACATCTGAAGCGTTTAAAGACTCTATTTGTCCTGTTGTTTATTTCTAAAGAAACACGACAATGTATAAAAGGCTCCGTTACCTTGTAGCTCACGTTATGGCTCCGTAGCAGACGCTTTTATAACAATAGGCTAACGATTGGGTCATAACCACGAGACTTACTGTCACACAGTAGAGGAATTACCGTATAGTACAGGAGAAGCTCACAGGCAGTTTGGACTTCCATTATCTGTTTAGGTTTAATGACTAATGTTAACTAGCATGTTAGTGATCAGTAATTAGCCTGTGCCTATGTTATCTCCTTACATATACCTACGCTCTCCGTCTCTGTAAGATTGGGAATGATTGAGATTTCTCTCGCACAGCTACCAGAAGACTTCACACTTTCAGACAGGTTGCTCACGTCACATCTACGTCTTCAAGCTCAGTTGGAGGCTGCTCAGTAACGCTCAGCCAGCACCGGGAAAGAGACTTCTGATATCCTTCTCTGGTCTCCGTCCAGAGACACGGGCTCTGCTGGTCCAGTTTATATATACTGACCATGCCTGGACCCTGTGTCCGAGGTGCTCTGTTGGAGCTACAGGTAGCTAAATGTTGAATAACATGTAGACCTTTTATAAACTGACACCATGTCTGTCTTTCTCTCGGTGTGTGTGTGTGTGTGTGTGTGTGTGTGTGTGTGTGTGTGTGTGTGTGTGTGTGTGTGTGTGTGTGTGTGTGTGTGTGGAGGATTATCTCGGCTGCATCATCGACTGCGGCTCTCTGCCGCTGAAACCGGAGCAGGTCAGCTCTCTGTTCTGCAACATCGAGGACATCTACGAGTTCAACAGGTAGGGCTGTGTGTGTATCTGTGTCTGTGGGTTTCTGTGTGTGTGTGTGTGTGTGTGTGTGTGTGTGTGTTTGTGTGTGTGTGTCTGTGGGTTTCTGTGTGTATGTGTGTGTATGTGTGTGTGTGTTTGTGTGTTTGTGTCTGTGTGTCTGTGGGTTTCTGTGTGTGTTTCTGTGCGTGCGTGTCTGTGTGTGTATGTCTCTGTGTGTGTATGTCTCTGTGTGTGTATGTGTGTGTGTGTTTGTGTGTTTGTGTGTGTGTGTCTGTGGGTTTCTGTGTGCGTGTCTCTGTGTGTGTGTGCGTGCGTTCATCCGTACGTGCGTGCGTGTGTGTTTGTGTGTGTGTGCGTGCATGCGTATGTGTGTTTATATTTATGTGTGTTTGGTTGTTTCTTTCTGTGTGTGTGTGCGTGTGTATGTGTGTGTGTGTGTGTGTGTGTGTGTGTGTGTGTGCGTAAAGATCGCTAAACTTAACTGTCATGTGATCGGCCGGTCGCCACATTTTCGTAAGACAAGAACATACAAATTGTTGTGCGTAAGACCCCATTCATGAGGAATGCATTGCACACACAGACACACACACGCACACACACACACACACAGACACACATCCACGCACACACACACACACGCACACACACACACACACAGACACACATCCACGCACACACACACACATAGGTTACTACAACACATGTCTTGTATTTAAAAGTGATTTAATGTCCCAGAAGAAGTTAAGGGGGTTCCTGTCCCGTGTGTGTCCAGCGTAGCACTGAGATGTACATTTTTGTGTTGGTGTTGCACGGAGCGACTACTTAACGGGACCCCTAGTTTTAACCCCTTTTTCTTACCTAAACTCGTGGTTTTGGTGTCTGAAGTTAACGGTAAAGATCGCTAAATGTAACCGCTTAACTGTCCCGTGACGGAACAGCAGTCGCTGTCATTTTGTAGTTATCTCCTTTTAACACGCTGTAATCAAAGTACACGTCCAAAGATGATAGTAGGAGACATGTCGGCCATCTTTGCTAGTGTGTGTGTGTGTGTGTGTGAGAGAGAGAGAGTGTGTCTGTCTGTATGTGTGTGTGTGTGTGTGTGTGTGGGACTCAGGACTTATTTTTCTGTCCTTTTCTCAGACAAAGAAATGGAGAGAAACCAGGTCAGAAAC
>NC_053113.1:681538-689038 GCF_010015445.1 Perca fluviatilis | reverse complement strand
GGAGGGACGCACAGCAGCACACACACACTGCACTTGAAGATTACTAATAAAATATTAGACACCAAATCCTCCATCATAACAGCGTCTCCAGCGGTCCAACAAGCCTGGCTTTTAAAGGGAATGGGGAGATGATGTTGATTGGTTGATGAATGGGAGATGATGTTGATTGGATTGGTGAATGGGAGATGATTGATGGTTGATGATGATTGTTTGATGAGGGAGATTCTGATTGGTTGATGAGTGGGATGAACTCTATTAGTTGATGAATGGGAGATGATCTCTGATTGGTTGATGATTGGTTGATGAATGGGAGATGATCTCTGATTGGTTGATGATTGGTTGATGAATGGGAGATGATCTCTGATTGGTTGTTGAATGGGAGATGATCTCTGATTGGTTGATGAATGGTGAGAGGGAGAGGGGGGGGGGGGGGGTGGAGGGGAGAGGGGGGGGGGGGGGGAGATGATCTCTGATTGGTTGTTGAATGGGGAGATGATCTCGATTGGTTGATGAATGGGAGATGATCTCTGATTGGTTGATGAATGGGAGATGATCTCTGATTGGTTGATTGCTCCCAAAACACACCTCTGATTAATGAGAGACACTGAGTACAACCCTTTAGGACCAAGTCCGGCACACAGACACTTATTACGCCATGAGAACTAACAAAATAGTGGATCGGACTACCCCTGAACACACCAGAGGAGACCGGCGACATCTTTATGGACCAATGAGAAGACTTCGACTCAGACTCTCGTGAAACACATCGCTCGCTATATTTAGAAATGTAATGATGTCGTTTCCCTTGAGTAGCGACAGCCTGTAATCACCTCCGGTTTCACGCCCAGCCAGACTGCCACGCTTCACGCCCATGACGAGACGTGTTTAAACTTCTCCATTAGCTTTTAAAGTGCAGACGTTCCGGCCGCTGGAGGAGTTCCGATATTTCGCAGTAGTTAAATGCCCCTGAAGGCCCGTACGAGTTCAGGTGGTTACAGGGACAGGTCTAGCCGCGTAAGGCGTCGTAAAGCTTCCTCGCCGCTCAGCGCGATGGTACCGGACAGACTGTGTGTGTGTGTGATGATGTCTCTGTGTGTGTAGGTATTGTTAGTGTGTGTGTGTGATATTGTGTGTCTCTGTGTAAGTGTGTGTATTGTAACCGGTCGTAAAAGCCTCCCCGTTCACGGTTTTCAGACTGTGTGTGTGTGTGTGTGTGGTGGTGATCGTGCTGCATGTTTGGCTTACAGCATGTGTGTGTGTGATTTGTGTGTTGTGTTTGTTTTGTGTGTGGTGTTTTTGTCTGCATGTGTGTGTGTGTATGTTTGGTATGTTTGTGTGTGTGTTGTGTGTATTTGTGGCTGTGTTGTGTGTGTGTGTGTGTGTGTGTGTGTGTGTGTGTGTTGTCTGTGTTGTGTGTGTGTTGTGTGTGTGTGTGTCTGTGTGTGTGTGTCTGTGTGTGGTGTTTGTTGTTGTGTTGTGTGTGTGTCTGTGTCTGTGTGTGTGTGTCTTGTGTCTGTGTGTGGTGTGTGTTTGTCTGTGTTGTGTGTGTGAGTTTGTTGTGTGTGGTGTGTGTATGCGTGTGTGTTTGTCTGTGTGTGTGTGTGTGAGTGTCTGTGCGCATGTGTGTGTTTGTGTGTGTGAGTGTGTGTGCGCGTGTGTGTGTGTGTTTGTGTATGCGTGTGTGTGTGTGTGTGTGTGTGTAATAATATCACCTAGTTTAGAGCGTTATATTTCTGTTTTTATGTACTGAAGAAAAGAGTTCATTAGAGACAGGATCGTGAATGAAGCAAGTGACCCACCCACACACACACACACACAACACATCCACACACACACACACTACCTACATATACACACACACACAACACAGTGCAGCAGTTACAGCCTTATTTAGCCATGGCATTCCTTATCTTAGTCGACATTATAACCAAACCGGGTAGGTCAGTCCAGTGTGTGTGTGTGTATTATTGTCTTGTCGCGTGTGTGTGTGTGCGATGGGTAATGCGTGATGTTAATGTAGGGGTGTGTGTAGCGTGTGTGTGTAGGCGTGTGGTGTGTGCACGCATTGGCTTCATTTTCAGATCCTTTACTCAATACCAAATATGAGTTGCGACTACGTGTAGAACGTATTCGTTGGCTTTTCCACCCTGAAGTAAAGAAATGCTGACTCAGAAATATTTCTTCTCTTTTTCCACGAGGGAAACATGGCCGAGATGTCTGGCTGTGGTGAAACCAAAAACACGTCCATTTATTACCTAAAACACGTCCATTTATTACCTAAAACACGTCCATTTATTACCTAAAACACGTCCATTTATTACCTAAAACACGTCCATTTATTACCTAAAACACGTCCATTTATTACCTAAAACACGTCCATTTATTACCTAAAACACGTCCATTTATTACCTAAAACACGTCCATTTATTACCTAAAACACGTCCATTTATTACCTAAAACACGGCCATTTATTACCTAAAACACGGCCATTTATTACCTAAAACACGTCCATTTATTACCTAAAACACACCGTCCATTTATTACCTAAAACATACATTTATTACCTAAAAACACGTCCATTTATTACCTAAAACCGTCCATTTATTACCTAAAACACGTCCATTTATTACCTAAAAACGTCCATTTATTACCTAAAACACTGCCATTTTATTACCTAAAACACACGCATTTATTACCTAAAACACGAGGTTTATTACCTAAACCACGGCCATTTATTACCTAAAACAGCCATTTATTACCTAACACTTCAGACCATTTTATTACCTAAAACACGGCCATTTTATTACCTAAAACCGTCCATTTATTACCTAAAACACGACGACCATTTATTACCTAAAACACTGCCATTTATTACCTAAAACACGGCCATTTATTACCTAAAACCGGCCATTTATTACCTAAACACGCCATTTTTTACCTAAAACACGGCCATTTATTACCTAAAACCACGCCATTTATTACCTAAAACACGTCCATTTTATTACTAAACACCGTCCATTTATTACCTAAAATACGTCCATTTATTACCTAAAACACGCCATTTATTACCTAAAACACGTCCATTTATTACCTAAAACTACGTCCATTTATTTACCTAAAACACGTCCATTTATTACCTAAACCGCGTCCATTTATTACCTAAAACCACGTCCATTTATTACCTAAAACGCCCATTTATTACGAAACCATGCATTTATTACCTAAAACACGTCCATTTATTACCTAAAACACGATCCATTTATTACCTAAAACACGGCCATTTATTACCGTAAAGACACCGTCCATTCTATTACCTAAAACCACGACCATTTCCCTTCCTTCCATTCCTTCCTTCCTTCCTTCCATTCCTTCCTTCCCTTCCATTCCTTCCATTCCTTTCTCCATTTATTTCCACGGCCAATTCCATTCCTCCTTCCATTTCCTTCATTTATTCCTTTCCTTCCATTCCGTCCATTCCTTTCACGTCCATTATTCCTTTCCTTCCATTATTTCCCTTTTCTCCATTTATTTTCTTTCCCTTTCCTCCTTCCCCATTTCCTTTATTTTCCTTCCTTCCTTTCCCTTCCTTTCCATTTATTTTTCCATTCTTCCATTTATTCCTTCCATTTATTTCCTTCTTTATTTCCTCCTTCCTTCCTTTCCTCCATTCTTCATTCATTCTTCCTCCATTTATTTCCTTATTCCTTCCTTTCCTCCGTCCATTTCCTTCCATCCCTTCCATTCCTTCCTATCTCCATTCCTTTCCTTTATTCCATTCCTTCTTCCGTCCATTATTTCCATATTTACTTCCTTCCATTTATTTTCCTTCCTCCATTTCTTCCTTTCCATTCCCATTTCTTCCTTTCCTTCCATTCCTTTCACGCTCCATTTGCCCTTCTTCCTTTCCTTGCCATTCCGTCCATCCTTCTTTCCGTCCATTCCTTTCCGGCCATTCATTCATCCCGTCCATTCCTTTCCTTGTCCATTGTCCATTATTTCCCTTGTCCATTCCTTTCTGACCATTTATTACCTCTGACCATTTATTACTCGTTTCACCCATTTATTACCTCATGACCATTTATTACCCTAAATTTCACGTCCATTTATTACCTAAAACCGTCCATTTATTACCTAAAACCACGTCCATTTATTACCTAAAAACATTACGTTTATTACCTAAAAACACGTCCCATTTATTACCTAAAACACGTCCATTTATTGCACCCTAAAGAACGATACATTTATTACCTAAAAACCGTCCATTCTTCTAAACCACGTCTTTATTACCTAAAAACCACGTCCATTTATTACCCTAAAAACCGTCCATTTTTATTACCTAAAAACCGTCCATTTTATTTACCTAAAAGCAAAGTCCATTTGTACCTACGTCCATTTTATTGCCCTCGTCCGTGTACACAAAAACCACGTCCATTTATTACCTAAAACCACGTCCATTTATTACCTAAAACCCATCCATTTATTACCTAAAATGCGTAGATGCAGAACCACAGACTCAGCAGAGAAGCCTGGGGTGAGAATATGAACTCATATGAGGGAGGACAAAGGGAGGCTTGAAGGGAGCAGGGCTCTCTCTCTCTCTCTCTCTCTCTCTCTCTCTGTCTCTCTCTCTGCAATGCTCTCTCTCTCTCTCTGTTCTCTCTATATATATATATTATATGTCTCTCTCTCTCTATTAATTTTTATTTTAATTTAATACTATTTTTTTCCATACTTATTTTTCGATATTTTTTTGTTTATAAAGTTTGTAATTTGAAATATTGAGTAGTAAAGAGTTTACGAACATATAAAACAATAGATAAAAGAAAATGTAATATGTGGTATGAATATTTTTTTTTAGTTTAGTAGTTATATTACTGATATATATATATATAGTATATATATTTAGATATATATAGTTTTTTTAGTGTTGTTGCTGGACGGTTTGGTGGGTTATTGTGATTTCTTTCATGTCAGGCTGCAAGAGAGTTGGATACAGACCACAGGCTCGTTGAGGAATGGTGGACACAGTCATTTATGTGTTTTCTGGATGCTGGAGGGACACATCCGTTATTGTTTTATACACATGTTCGGTTTGAAAAGAAGGCAGTTCACGATGGAAACATTTTGAAAGTAGTTGATCTGACCAAATCGCCAGCAGGGGTAAAGTCTCACGGGGAGTGAAGACTTTGGTCTTTATTGCTTGAAGAGGAGCAAGCTCGTACCATGGACTCTTGTAGCATGCCTTTAAATAAACTTGAGACATTACATATGATGGAATAGTTTGTGGGTGGTTTAAGCCTCTGAATCGCAAAAGAAACACCCATGACCGACACGAGGTCAACCAATGGATCAGTCTGGTCTCGACTGCATTCACAGAAAGGAGAACCTAGAGCACTGATGCTGAGGAGGAGGACGGTGAGACATACTGTCTTACGGGATGATGTCTTGTTGATGATGTGTGGTGTGTTTGGTGTATGTATGTGACGAGTGTGGAGTGTGTGGTGTGTGTGTGTGTGTGATAATATTGTAATAGTTTGTGAGTGTGTGTGTGTGTGTGTGTGTGTGTGTGTGTGTGTGTGTGTGTGTGTGTGTGAGGTGTGTGGTGTGTCACGATTAATCCTGTTAAAATGTCGGATTAACGACAAAGTTCAAAGTCAGTCATACTGAAACTAAACAGTTACTTAGATTTCCGTTGTTGGCTTGTGTGTGTGTGGTATGTGTGTGTCTGTAAAGGTGTTGTGTGTGTTGTCTATGTGGGTATGTGTGTGTATATGGTTGTGGTGTGTGTGTGTGTGTGTGTGTGTGTGTGTGATGGTTTATATGGTGTATGTGAAAAGGTGTCTCGTGGTATGTGTGGTCCTGTGTCCTGTGTGTGTGTTTGTGGGGTGGTGTGTGGTGGGTGTTCCTGTGTATGTGTGGTTGTGCTGTGGTGTGTGTGGTGGGTGTGTTATGTGTGTGTAGTGTTGTATATTTTGTGTGTGTGTGTGTGTGTGTGTGTGTGTTGTGTGTGTTTTATGTGTATTTGGGGGTGGGTGTAGGGGTATTTGTGTGTTTTTTGTGTATGTGTGTGTTGTGTGTGTATGTGTGTGTGTGTGTGTTGTAGTGTGTGTGCTGTGTTGTGTTTTTTTTTGTGTGTTGTGTGTGTGTGTGTGGTGTGTGTTGGGTGTGTGTTGTGTGTGTGTGTGCAGTGTTTGTGTGTGTGTGTGTGTGTGTGTGTGTGTGTGTGTGGGAGGTATCTGGTGTGTGGTGGTGGCAAGGCACCTGACTAAAAAACACAGGATGTGGCTCTGGTCTAGTTTGTGCTCTATCCTTCAACAATAACCAGATGTGTTGATGAATCAAAGAGAAAATCACTGTCGCTGAGACTTCACTTAATCCCTGGATTGGAGTTTACGTCTCGCCAAGGGGTTAAATATTTCGACCTCTAAAGACTGTCTCCCCGGAAAATACCCCACAAGTGGTTTATTCCAGCAACTATTCTGGACCCACATTCAGGTCTCTAGCAGTGGCGCTCCCAGTGGCCTCTCTGCTATGTTGTGTCACTTGACATAAAATGGCCTGTAAGAAGTGACACGCCTGCAGATTAATGGCTGAAGGAAGCCTATTTACTGCTCAATGTCTAACTCTGTAATACCTCCACCTCTTATCAAACCTAACAGTCACTAACTCATGGTTACAAATGTAAAACCAGCGCAAGAACACACAATTACCAGGCAACAAAACACTACATTCCTAAACACACAAGTTAATAAAACAAGAATTCATAAAGTTACATTTGTATTTCTGGAACAAACTGCAAACTTTTCAGAAAATTTTAACAAAACCTCTATTTACCACCTTGGCATCATGGGGAATTGGCCAGCCAATGAACCAGTTGGTGGGAGCCCTGACTGCGCAAGTGGTTGATAACTTAACTTACATACCCAAGTTCAATCAACAAATACATTTTTTAAATAGTCAACCAAATAATAAATGCAAGTTTAACTTCAAAAAACTCATAAAGTTGAGTTCAAAAATCGACAACCTGTATAAGCTTATGTTCAGTTAAAAATAAGAAATAAGTGGACATAACTAGATGGGTCTGTAATATTTTATAGCGTATTTCAAATTAATTTAAATCAAAATTTATATCACAAATTTTGGGGTTTTTTCAACCAATTTTTCAAAAATAAATAACTCGGATGGTTTCCGTACAGCGCTCTTCACAAGTCAAATACATAATTCTGTTCATTGAATACAGGTATTTTTTTTTTTTTTTTTTCAATTTTCAATGTGGCATTAGGAAAATAAAAGTCTCTTGAAATAAATAAATGTGGACTTATGAAATAAAAGTACCATGAAATAATTAAATTTATTTAATCATGTATTTATTGCCTCATTTATTTATTTCATAATATATTTCAATTTTATTTATTATTTCATATTTATTTATTTATTTATTCATGTATTTATGTAATAGCATTTGAAGAAAATAAATTGACAAAAACGTGGGGAAAAAGT
>NC_053113.1:666538-676538 GCF_010015445.1 Perca fluviatilis | reverse complement strand
AACGTATTTCGTTACAGAATACAGAATACATGCCCACAAATGTAATTTGTAACGTATTCCGTTACGTTACTCAATCTGAATTCTTTGATTACTTCAGGATTACTTCCACATTGAATTGCGTTTTATAAGTGTAGGAATGCAGCTATCACATCCAGCTTACTAAACAGGCCTATAATGGGGTGTTCTTTTTATTCCAACTAGCTGAATGTGTACCTGAACAAGCAGATAGATTATTGTATTGGTAGTCCCGAACTGCATACTACAAAAATCTAACCGCAGTCTTGCTACCACGAGCTAATTTTAGCTAACGTTAGCTAGCATGTCAAACGGGGCTAGTCAGTCTTTAAACGGCTCTGGAGCTAGTAAATCAGCACGTAGGAGAATGTAAAGTCGCACGTCAACGTTAAAATAGCAAGGTGACCAGTAAAAAAGCTTACTTTAAGATGCTTCTTCAGTGGAGTAATTTGGACGCTGAAAGGAGGTTGGTTGCTGGCAAGCAGAGGTTGCACTGCACAGTTATATTTCATTCTCCCTGTTCGTTCTTTAATGTGAAATGCTGTTTGAATTTCCAAGATAGAAACTTATTCCTGCCCTGGCGCTGTCGTGCCGGTTCCGACTCCATTGTGACTGATCACGCAAATAGCTATTTTTTTCGATTTCATATCGGAGCTTCTGGAAAATGCATAGAGTTGCCTTAATTTAGTCAGAGTGAATAAACTCGTGAAACAGAGAAGTATCGTCATGTAATCCATCGATTTTAACAATGTAACTGTACTCTAAATACCAACGATTTAAATTGTAACTGTAACGGAGTACAGTTACTCATAATTTGTATTCTGAATACGTAACGCCGTTACATGTATTCCATAACTCCCCAACACTGTGTGTGTATATATATATATATATATATATATATATATATTTCTGGGTGCAGTGCTGCTGCATTATGAAACTGTAAACGGCTGAAATGTGGCGGTTCCTTTCTGCCCGTCTTCAGACTTTTTTTGTAATCTTCCCGACTGCTTTTGCTCGTTGTTTCCTGATCAAACCAGTTCAAATCAATCATCCAGTTTGTTGACAGTTTGTTGACAGTTTGTTGACAGTTTGTTGACAGTTACTTATTTCTCATTCGAATGTTTGTTATCAGAGTAATAGCAGCAGGAAACCAGCCAATCACAGGCCAGAACACCACCAGAGCTAGAGAGAAAAAATATTTCTCTCCTCTTTCGTTTATCCAGCCTTTCCACTCTTTTCTCCTTCTCTTCACTCCTCCTCCTCCTCCTCTTCCTCCTCTTCCTCCTCCTCTTCCTCCTCTTCCTCTCAGTTTCTATTCTATCGTTCATCTTGCTATTTTTCTGCAGCCTTATCTTGGGCGTTCTCGCTATTTTCTGCTTCGTTCCTTTCTATGGTTATAATCAACAGATCGGCTGTGGTATTTTATTGTGTGTGTGTGTGTGTTGTGTGTGTGTGTGTGTGTGTGTGTGTGTGTGTGTGTGTGTGTGTGTGTGTGTGTGTGTGTGTGTGTGTGTGTGTGAGTGACACGGCAGAAACATTGTTTAGCGCTGCACTTTATCGCCACAAACCATTCAACTTCCTGCACAAAGAGTAAAATGGTGTGTGTGTGTGCGTTACTATGTGTGTGTGTGAGTGTGTGTGCGTGTGTGTGTGTGTGTGTGTGTGTGTGCGCGACTGTGTGTTGTGTGTGTGTGTGTGTGTGTGTGTGTGAATGCTAAACTATGGATCCAATATAACAGCCGAGCAACTCAACAGCATGTAATTACACATCATTACTGAACCTCTACGTGTGTGTGTGTGTGTGTGTGTGTGTGTGTGCTTGTGTGTGTGTGTGTGTGTGTGTGTGTGTGTGTGTGTGTGTGTGTGTGTGTGTGTGTGTGTGTGTGTGTGTCTCTCTGGTTTGGTGACAGGAAGTCACAGCTCAGAGAGAGAAAGTTGAGCCGCGACTCTAAACACTGGAGAAATAAATCGGGTTAAAATGACTTCCAGCTTCGTGGGAAAAAATGTGAACAAACATCAACGAGAGAAGCGAGAGGCCGAGCGTCTGCTCTGATTCACCAAGCCTCCACGTTCACGGAGAAACGGACGTAGAGCTCCTGTGGTTGAAAAGAGGCAGAACTATTTCATCTGTGTGACGTCCAATAAAGCATCGACTCTGGTGGGACTCGAACCCACAACCTTTGAATCACTTCTCCAGTGCTCAGCTAGAAGTCCAACGCGCTATCCATTGCGCCACAGAGCCTGTGTGTGAAGTCAGGGGGCCTCGCGTCTGTTACAGCTGCTGGTATGGTAGGGGGCTATAAATAGACGCTTAGGGCAGCAGAGGGGGTGGGGGTGAGGGTGAGGGGGTGTGACAACACTGTGGACGTGAACTCAAGAGCTTAATTTTGGGTTCAACGTTCAAGGTTTGAAAAATATGTAGAATGTATGAAGAAATTGACAAAAATGTTTGAAAAATGTCACAAATCTGGAAAAAGTGACAAAAAACATGTATGTGATTTTTGTGTGTTTGTGTGTGATTGTGTACGTGTGTGTGTGTGTGTGTCTGTGAGTGTGTGTTTGTTTTTACATGTTTTTGTGTGTGTGTGAGTGTGTCTGTGGTGTGTGTGTTTGTGTGTGTGTGTGTCTGTTTTGGTGTGTGTGTTTGTGTGTGTGTGTGAGTGTGTGTGTGTCTGTGAGTGTTTGTTTGTGTTTACATGTGTTTGTGTGTGCGTGAGTGTGTGTGTGTGTGTGTGTGAGAGTGTGTGTATGTGTGTGAGGGGGTGTGTGAGTGTTTTTTGTGTGTGAGTGTGTGTTTGTGTGTGAGTGTGCGTGTGTGTGAGTGTGTGTGTGTGAGAGTGTGTGTATGTGTGTGAGGGGGTGTGTGAGTGTTTTTTGTGTGTGTGAGTGTGGGTCTGTGTGTGTGTGTGTGTGTGTGTGTGTGTGTGAGTGTGGGTTTGTGTGTATGTGTGTGTGTGTGTGTGTGTGTGTGTGTGGTGTGTGGGTTTGTGTGTGTGTGTGTGTGTGTCTGTGTGTGTGTGTGTGTTTGTCAGTGTGTGTGAGTGTGCGTGTGGGTTTGTGTGTATGTGTGGTTGTGTGTGTGTGTGAGTGTGGGTTTGTGTGTATTAGTGAGACTGCGTGTGTTTGTGTGTGTGTGTCTGTCTCTCTTTTTTAGACAATATTGTCGCTTCTTTGACATTTTATTCCCTTTTTTCCACCTTTTACTTTTTTTCTATGATGGCTAATCAACTTTGTTGCAATTCTTTTGCCGGCTTTATTAGACCCAAACTGTAAGTGAGACCATAGGCGCCGATTTATATTTTCCTCTCTGGGTGCTCACGGGCGCACGCCCCTTTAAAAAACAAAAAAATAGTAAAAAAATGTTTGCATTTCAGAACCTTAGGAAACGGACAGCGGCCGACACGAACACAGTATTACCTCGATAATAAAGCCGTAAAGTTTCAACTCAGGACAGCGCCGCTTCTCACAGATACAGATAGGACTGGAGATGAGAAGTTTAACTAGACCACCAACTAGTGTTAATTTCGTCAGACGAGACGAGACTAAATATGTTCGTCAACAACCTTTTTTTCCATGACTAAGACGAGACGATGACGAGACTGCGCCGATGTCCAAAAACGCTGACTAAGACTGAATTAACTTAACGTGCATTATTGTTGACGAGAAAAGACGAGACTAAAATGTTTTGCATAAAATAAAAACTAAGATAATATCTCTCTTTATTTTCGTCTACAGTCGTCTCTACTTTTTCATCATGAGAGAGAATATTCAGCTGTTACCGAGACCCGTTGCTACGGCACCGACAGGTACCCTAACGACCGTTATCTACCGGACCGAAGAGCCTGCGCTTCTCTCTGATGCTCCTAAACGGACGTTAGAGTCAACCGAAACATCGCTGCACGGGGCGCTAGTTAACACTACACTTGGCAGCAGGTAACGTTAGCCTACCGTTAGCTAGTTAACACTACACTTGGCAGCAGGTAACGTTAGCCTACCGTTAGCTAGTTAACACTACACTAGGCAGCAGGTGACGTTAGCCTACCGTTAGCTAGTTAACACTACACTTGGCAGCAGGTAACGTTAGCCTACCGTTAGCTAGTTAACACTACACTAGGCAGCAGGTGACGTTAGCCTACCGTTAGCTAGTTAACACTACACTAGGCAGCAGGTGACGTTAGCCTACCGTTAGCTAGTTAACACTACACTAGGCAGCAGGTGACGTTAGCCTACCGTTAGCTAGTTAACACTACACTAGGCAGCAGGTAACGTTAGCCTACCGTTAGCTAGTTAACACTACACTAGGCAGCAGGTGACGTTAGCCTACCGTTAGCTAGTTAACACTACACTAGGCAGCAGGTGACGTTAGCCTACCGTTAGCTAGTTAACACTACACTTGGCAGCAGGTAACGTTAGCCTACCGTTAGCTAGTTAACACTACACTAGGCAGCAGGTAACTTTAGCCTACCGTTAGCTAGTTAACACTACACTAGGCAGCAGGTAACTTTAGCCTACCGTTAGCTAGTTAACACTACACTAGGCAGCAGGTGACGTTAGCCTACCGTTAGCTAGTTAACACTACACTAGGCAGCAGGTGACGTTAGCCTACCGTTAGCTAGTTAACACTACACTTGGCAGCAGGTGACGTTAGCCTACCGTTAGCTAGTTAACACTACACTTGGCAGCAGGTAACATTAGCCTACCGTTAGCTAGTTAACACTACACTTGGCAGCAGGTGACGTTAGCCTACCGTTAGCTAGTTAACACTACACTTGGCAGCAGGTGACGTTAGCCTAACGTTAGCTAGTTAACACTACACTTGGCAGCAGGTGACGTTAGCCTACCGTTAGCTAGTTAACACTACACTTGGCAGCAGGTAACGTTAGCCTACCGTTAGCTAGCAGTTTGAGTAAACACGGTTACAATGCTGACAGCTAAACGGTGTAAAGGTTTGTCTCCATTTCACCGTGTAGGATTCCAACACGAGACGTACGACAGTCTGCAGCTGCCGTTGTCTGAAAAACACACATGTTGCGTTCACTAGAAATACGCCTCGCCAGTTTCGTGCTGCATTTATTTTATTGTAAAATATCCTTTTCCCATGCAGTGGTTGTTTTTGTCGTTTAGCAGAAATTTACTGGTGAAATAAATAAGAGGCTCAACATTTATATAACTTTATATAATTTATTTATTTTTATAACTATTTGACTGAAATGGTTATCAGAAATAATTTATTTAAAAAAAGACTAAAATGTTTTGACTAAAACTTGACTGAAATGGCGAGACTTTTAGTCAACTAAAACTTGACAAACAACAATTTTTGGCACAAGACTAAGACTAAGATTAAATTAAAAATAGGTGACAAAATTAACACTACCACCAACTACCGCTGACCTGACGGAGCACTACGACCGGCAGCTCACGGTGCTCTGTATCCAGAACACAGTCACCTATTCTGGGGTATCAACCGCGATCAGCTTGGTGGGAAATTAAGAACTCTCTGCACTGGTGGTGGATGTCGTCGATGCACTTGCATCATTAGGTTTGCTTTTTAAATAACAAATCTGTCCATTTAATTCTCACTCTGATTACCTAACGCACATGCACGCACTGTGGGGGAGGGGGGGGGGGGTTTCATCCAAGAGACGCTGTGATTGGTGGATAGGATATGGAGCAGGGGGACTGACATAACCAATCCCATTATGACAGACGCTCCACTTAGCACCAATTTGCAATGTTTTAATTTTAAATGAATGCAGCCTAACTGGCAGTCTGGCACATGTAGGGTGCTCAGTGGGTGCTCGGTATTTTCCGGAGCACCCACGGTATCGGCGCCTATGAGTGAGACAGCTATGTGTGACTTGTACTTTCTCTTTAATGAAGCCATGCCAGTGGACTCTGCATGTCTGTCCCATTATCCAGGTTGGCTCGGAGTGAACATGAGTTTCACACCGGTCTGTAGGGTCGCCGAAAACGTCAACGAAAAAGGGCTCAAAGAGACCCAACCAAGCCCCGCCCCTTACCTGTGCTGCTAGCCCCGCCCCTTACCTGTGTTGCTAGCCCCGCCCCTTACCTGTGTTGCTAGGCGATCTCTGGCTGCCACGCCGTGACCCCTCAGGCATGGTGCGATGATGTCACAGGAAGTAGAAACCTGCAGAGAAGAAAACAAGCCCTGGTTAGCTTCAACACAGACTCTGTCTCTCTCTCTCTCTCTCTCTTTCTCTCTCTCTTTCTCTCTCTCTCTCTCTCTCTCTCTCTCTTTCTCTGTCTATCTCTCTTCTCTCTCTCTCTGTCTGTCTCTCTTCTCTCTCTCTCTGTCTCTCTCTCTCTCTGTCTCTCTCTCTCTGTCTCTCTCTCTCTGTCTGTCTCTCTCTCTCTCTCTCTCTATTTCTAAAATATTACAAGTGCACTACAAAGAGACTTAACACACACACACAAAGAGTCAGGAGGTTTATACATGCCTTTGTTTAACAGCAGAGAAGAAGAGAAGGAGGAGGAGTAGGAGGAGGATGAGGAGAAGAAGAGAAGAAGGAGGAGGAGTAGGAGGAGGAGGAGGAGGAGAAGAATAAGGAGGAGGAGTAGGAGGAGGAGGTCCGTATAAAAGAATTCTCTGTGAGGACATATGTAATGTTTGGCTGCAAGACAAGAATGCGGCCTCTTCTCTTAAGCACTTTGTGCGTTTGTGTGTGTGTGTGTGTGTGTGTGTGTGTGTGTGTGTGTGTGTGTGTGTGTCCGCCGGAGGATATCGGCCTCCTACCAAGTCATTGATACAGCAACACAGATTGACCCAATTAGTCGTAATCGGACGTAAACGAGTGTTGCTGCAGCTGTCTGCGCAGAGGCTGAGAGATGTGGGTCAGATGGGGGGGGTGTCGGGGGGGCAGTAACACGAGCCAGATGCAGAGCAGGTCTGCAGGTTGCAGGTTGAAATCCCTGTGTGGAAAGTGGAAAACAAGGGTACCTATATAGGTCGAGCAGATTTGGTAGACATGTGGACTTGTAGACATGTTGTGTTAAACAACTACAACTCCCATAAGCCTTTGCCTACATTTGTTTTCACAACTAGGAGTACTGATGTCAATACTTTTTAGGCACCGACCAAAAATGCCTCTGAAATATCGAGTATCGAAAAACGCCTCGTCATTCACAACAGGTTCTCACGCCCATCTCGTAAAACATGGACGCTTGGTCGCGTGCCGCTGTCCAAAACGTCCTTGTTTTACGAGTTCGGAATGGGTTGTTATTCAATACCAAATCTCGATACCTAAGGAGAAAATCTCACCAGGGTCGGTGAGCCAATCAGCACGCAGCATGCTTCTACCAAGATCCGATAATGTCTGTGATCGGCTGAGACGTTACACACGGAGAGGCGAGGCACATAAAAACCAGTTGGTTTGGGCACACACGTGAACACAGTAGTCACACTGGGAGGTGGATAAAACAAGCGTGCCGACATTGCCCAGAAACAGCGTTCTCGGACCGAAACACGTGGCTGCCACCGCTCATAAAACCGAGAAAAGATGTTGCACACCGTGGGTCCTATCTTAACGATGTAAGCGCACGAGATCATCTCCCATTCATCAACCAATCAGAGATCATCTCCCATTCATCAACCAATCAGAGATCATCTCCCATTCCCTTTAAAAGCCAGGCGTGGTTGGACCTTGGAGCATTGCTGTTATGATGGAGGATTTGCACCGTAATATTTTTATTTGTAATCTTCTGCATGTGTGTGTGCTGCTGTGTGTCCCTGTGTGTGTAACAAGCCTAGTGTGCGTCCCTGTGTGTGTAACAAACATAGTGTGTGTCCCTGTGTGTGTAACAAGCATAGTGTGTGTCCCTGTGTGTGTAACAAGCATAGTGTGTGTCTCTGTGTGTGTAACAAGCATAGTGTGTGCGCGCTGTGCACGAGCCTATAGGAGCATTTTACTAATGCTCTGTTAAAATAACAATGAAATGCTGCGTTATTGACTTTAGACCAGGTTTTTGTTGGTCAATGGCGCCATCACTTCCCGCTGCCTCAAGATAGCAATACTCCCAGAATGCACCTGAACACACCTCCCTGTAAGACCAGCACGCCCAGAATGCACCTGAACACACCTCCCTGTAAGACCAGCACGCCCAGAATGCACCTGAACACAACTTCCTGTAAGACCAGGTAACGCCCATGGGCGCACAGATGGGCGCAGGTGCATTTGCTATTTAAACGACGTGGGCGCTGGACGGGAAACTGACAACTGCGTCGGTCTTAAACTAGCAAAGACACTTGTTGCGTTGCCAAAAGAAACCAACGAAGAAATGCAACGATTGCAACCTTTTAGCCTCTTATTCGGAACAAAGCAATCGAGCTACAGGTGTGATGAAAACGCCCAAAAGGTCAATCTACGGCGGCGGAATCTACTGATGTTCATCAAGCGATCCAACCTGACTCTGAGGCTACAAGTCCACTACTACAATTTCATTTTTTAAAGGGTAACTACTGTTCTTTTTTCAACCTGGACCCTATTTTTCTATGTATTTGTGTCAAAGTGACTGATTGGGAACAACAATCTTTGACATTGGTCCAGTATTACAAGAGATCGCTGCAGTCGGCAGCAGAGTAACAAGCTACAATATAAGTTAATAGGGTGATTGTCCAGCTTGTATTTACCTTCACAAAAGTGTTCGTTTTGCCGCTGACAGACTCAGATTAATATTCTAAGTGTCTGACAACATTATGGAAAGGATTTGTAAGGAGGTCGACCTTTCTGTTAAAGAGTAAGATCCTTTTTTTAAACATAAAAACATCTGGGAAATTGTGTTCACTAAACCCACCAGACTCCACCAGTGTCTAACTGTTCAGATGCACCAATCAGGGCCAAGGGAGAGGTGTCTAACTGTTCAGATGCAATAATCAGGGCCAGGGGAGAGGTGTCTAACTGTTCAGATGCACCAATCATGGCCAGGGAGAGGTGTCTAACTGTTCAGATGCACCAATCATGGTCAGGGGAGAGGTGTCTAACTGTTCAGATGCACCAATCAGGGCCAAGGGAGAGGTGTCTAACTGTTCAGATGCAATAATCAGGGCCAGGGGAGAGGTGTCTAACTGTTCAGATGCAATAATCAGGGCCAGGGGAGAGGTGTCTAACTGTTCAGATGCACCAATCATGGCCAGGGTAGGTGTCTAACTGTTCAGATGCACCAATCATGGTCAGGGGAGAGGTGTCTAACTGTTCAGATGCACCAATCAGGGCCAGGGGAGAGGTGTCTAACTGTTCAGATGCACCAATCAGTGCCAGGTTGGGTGTCTAACTGTTCAGATTCACCAATCAGGGCCAGGGTGGGTGTCTAACTGTTCAGATGCACCAATCAGGGCTAGGGGAGAGGTGTCTAACTGCGTGTCTATCACTGCTCAGGCACACACATTCATTCTCCCTTGTGGGGGGAGGGGCTTAGGAGACCATTTTGGGCTTAGGCAGAAAGGGGGGGAGGGACTGAGAAGTTGTTGATGTTAAAATTCTTTAGCTAAGTCCTGGATCTTCACAATCCTGTTTGTACTTTATAAAAAATATGGGGCTTTAACTGCAGGATGCCAGCCCTGCAATAAAGTCAGACTCGCTGTACACACACAACGCCGTCTCACGCCAGGTCGTGAAATAGTCACGTTATTTTTATGTATTAATTTGTGCACAGGTCACGATTTTCTAACCTGACAACAACACGACTCAATAGATTCAATAACGTGACCATATCACGAACTGCCATGAGACCGGGCTGACACACACCTACTTTCTCCGTCTCTACGTAAAGGACACACTAACGCCTCTATTGTCACTGGATGTTGCACTGAATATAACCTGTGCGGTGAAATTGTGCAATATGGAGCTAATTCCTGGGAAAGTGGACTGAATACCAGTAGAGCTATGTGGCTCTGTGGCGCAATGGATAGCGCATTGGACTTCTAGTTGAATGTGAATGAGGAGGAATTCAAAGGTTGTGTGTTCGAGTC
>NC_053113.1:624038-656538 GCF_010015445.1 Perca fluviatilis | reverse complement strand
AAACCCAAATTTCTGATATAGAAACATTTAGAAAATGGGTCAGACACAGAGGACAACAGCAGCGTAAATCACGTAATACAAATATTTCTACCTTATTCCAAAAGACTCACATCTTTTAGTCTCCCAGAGGCTCTGTGTTGCAATGGACAGTCCATTGGACTTCCAGTCAATCTCTCTAAACAAGTGATTTATAGGTTGTGGGTTTGAGTCCCACCAGGGTTGAGATTTAGATGTCAAAGTTAACCATGAAAAGCTGAATGATTGCTAGCTTTTGTCGCTTTTTTCACATTTTTTCCCTACGTTTTTCAACTTTCTATAATATTTTTTTCTTTATGTCACTTTTCATCACATTATTGAAGACTATCCTGACGTTTTTGTCACTTTTTTCTTCTTTTTATATATGATCTCATCTAGTTTTTCCAATGTTTCAGACACAGATATGGTGATAATAACCCAAAATTATGTGAAAAAGAGACACAAAATGACCACAAAGAGACACAAAAGTACTACATTCTAATGTTTTGACATTTTTTCCCTACTTTTTTCAACGTTCTATTATAAATTTTCCTTTTTGTCACTTTTACTGACGTTATTGAAGATTATCCTGATGTTTTTGTAATTTTTTTCCAAGTTTTTTTGTCACTTTCTGATGCTTTTGTCACTTTTTTCTGTGCTTTTTTTTGACATTTATTCCCTACGTTTTTCAACGTTCTATTATCAGTTTTTCTTCAAATGCTTTAAAATTGACTAAAACGCCCACATTCAATAAAAGTAGTGAACTGATCATTTATTTAACCTGTGAGGAGCGTTGCAGGGAACCAGCCACGTTACTTTGTTTTAAAATTTGGTTGAAAGAAACCCAAATTTCTGATATAGAAACATTTTGAAAATGAGTCAGACACAGAGGACAACAAGAGGGTCAAACACATTAACAAAAATCTTTCTACCTCATTTCAGTTTACAAAAGACTCACATTTTTTTATCACAACTCCCCAGAGGCTCTGTGGCGCAATGGACGGCGCATTAGACTTCTAGTCAATCTCTGAAGAAGTGATTCAAAGGTTGTGGGTTCGAGTCCCACCAGAGTCGAGCTTTCTGACGTTGCAGTTAAAGACAAAAGGCCGAGGGGTTGTTGTCAGATGGATCTAGCTGTGATCAGCTTCATTTGCAAGCTGTTTATTGTCTGTAGCACTTTTTAGGAAAGTTACAACCCGTTCTCACTCTGAACTCGTGAAATACGGACGTTTGGATAATGGCTGTCAGCATGAGAAACAACGCAAAGAGCGCCCTTCAGCGTCTTTGTAGAACGCGAAGGTTGAAACTGCGTCAAAAGTAACGTTAGCAACTCTTTCTCTATCTCTTCTGGGGGAATTTATGCGTCTCAAAATTGGCAAATCTGCCAAAATCTGCTTTGAGTGTTGTGTAACACAAGCATGATGCTCAATAAATATTCAAAATGTCACAAAGGGTCGTATCAGGAAGTGATTTTACGCTAACATTTCCCTAATAACATGTTCTTTCGCATCTTAAATCAATCATTTGTACATAAAAATAATGTAAAAGAATATTGAAATTTTAGAAAGAAAGAAAGTGAGTGTGTGTGTGTGTGTGTGTGTGTGACATGTTCACATCATCACCGTATGTAGGCCAGTACACTGTGTGTGGTCTCACTATGTGTGTGTGTATCTTTGTATACACACAAAACACTGTACTTCTCTTTCTCTTTCATGCACACACACACAATAGCTCCACTCTGTCCTGCTGTTTCCATTGTGCTCATGGCGTCGGCCAGCTCCTCACACACACACACACACACACACACAACACACACACACAGTTATGTTCACCACGAGTCAGCACTGACCACACACTCAGTGACACGAGTTCACATTAAACAAACTTTACAAAATAAAACAAATTTCAAAATAAAACACCCAGGTTTATGGCGATTTTGGTGGTGTCTAGAGCGGAGAGAGAGACCAACGGCCGGCAGACAGAGAGACACACACACACACACACACACACACACACACACACACACACACACACACACACACACACACACAGTGTATCTCACTGTCTTTGTGGGGACCCGTCATTGACATAATGCATTCCCTAGCCCTTTACCCTAACCTTAACCATCACAACTAAATGCCTAACCTTAACCCTTACCCTAACCTTAACCATCACAACTAAATGCCTAACCTTAACCCTTACCCTAACCTTATCCATCACAACTAAATGCCTAACCTTAACCCTTACCCTCACCTTAACCATATCCCTAATCCTAAAACCAAGTCTTAACCCTCAAACAGACCTTTAAACTTGTGGGGTCCAGCATTTTGGCCCCACAAAGCTGTCGGGACCCCACAAGTATACTGGACTCCGGGCTTTTGGACCCCACGAATGCAGTTAAACAAGAACACACACACACACACACACACACACACTCTCTCCCGAAAGGAGAAGGATTGCATCTGGGCACGAATCTACAAGTCACTGCTATTCGCTTCCGCGTGCAGTGTGTGTTTCTGCTGTAACTGTGAAATATAACGTCTACTTCTGCTACATTGGGGGGTTAAAGAACACAACAGGACGTCACACAAATGGGCCTCATTTTTCACTTTAATGATTTTTTTTTTTACTGTAATCTGATTTAGTCACGCTGCTTTGTCATCATTAGGTTCCCAGACAGATTTATTAAAACACCGGTCTCTTCGGAGGGGTTGTCCTGGGAACATGTGGCTCTGTGGCGCAATGGACAGCGCATTGGACTTCTAGCTGAACACTGGAGGAGTTATTCAAAGGTTGTGGGTTCGAGTCCCACCAGAGTCGACTTTACGGTCCTCATGAAAGCTGCACAAACCGAAGCTGTGGTTAGTGCAGCAGTGCTGCAACGTTTAGGTGCATCCCCCCCCCCCTGAGCCGAATGAATGTAACTGAAAGACTTTCCTCAGATTTAATGACTGCAGTTTGACTTCTTCAGCTTTGAGTTTTGTCTTTAAAGACCCCATATTATGCTTATAATTTTCAAGTTCGTAATTGCATTTTGAGGTTATATCAGAATAGGTTTACATGGTTTAATTTTCAAAAAACACCATATTTTTGTCGTACTGCACATTGCTGCAGCTCCTCTTTTCACCCTGTGTGTTGAGCTCTCTGTTTTAGCTACAGAGTGAGGCATCTCACTTCTGTTACATCTTTGTTGTCAGTCGCACATGCTCAGTAGCTAGG
The DNA here is from genome assembly GCF_010015445.1 of Perca fluviatilis. NCBI lineage: Eukaryota > Metazoa > Chordata > Actinopteri > Perciformes > Percidae > Perca > Perca fluviatilis. The sequence goes on along the minus strand of NC_053113.1, from coordinate 653,304 downwards.
TAAGGACTACATGAGCTAGCTAGCTGTTTCTCCAACTTCAGTCAGTACAAGGCAGGATTAGCCGGCCACTGCGTCGAGGACTAAGCTTCTTTATATGGGCGCGCTCTACCAGGTGAGCTACCCAGGCGCCCAACAACATATTTTTACAGTTTAATACCAACAAGAAAAGACCCAATATTCCCACGGTCAGACACCAATCAAACTGTGACTTTAGACTGATTTGGACACGCCCTAAACGCACCTGCGCCAGGCGCTTCAGCGCAGAAAAATTGACAAAAACATCGACAATAACATCGGAAAATTTGTGACGAAAAAAAATTGAAAAAAAAAGTGACCAAAAAGTCGAAAAAAATGTGACAAAAACATTGGGAGAAAAACATCGAAAAAGTGACGACATTTTTTGAAAAAAAAATGACAAAAATGTCACCAAGAAAAAGTTGTAATTGGAAATTTTGACCCAGAAAAAAGAAAATAATAGAAAAGTTGCATGGTAGATGGGAAGACAACGAAGCATACTTTTGCAATTACTTTGCTAGAAATCAACATATTTTTACAGTTTAATACCAACAAGAAAAGACACAATATTCCCACCGTCTGTGACTTTACACTGACAAAGAAAACACAAAATAAATCCTTTCTGCTGAAAGCCTAATAGTTAGTTTCTCTTTTCTAAGAGCTGTTTGTTTAGCAGCTGTGAGCGGCGTCTACGTGTCCTTTGTGCATTGCTGCAATGGCGTCCATCGACAGCCGACTCCACAATGGGTCGTATTCAGTCATCGCGCTGACTGTTCTCATTGTACTTCGCTTTGTTTTTCCGACACCAACCATACTTCACGCTCTAAAATCTGCTCTGAGTGCGTGTCCTGTGTATGTGAGACACGTCAACAAAGTGCCGACTAACTCTAAATGACCACAAACAGAACAGAAGAAAAGTCCTGATGTAGCAAAATTCATGCTGCAAACAACTTGTTCAAATTATATTTTCCAGAAAAACACATCGTCTCATAATCAGGCCCATGTGGTAAATTGACAAAAATGGACAAAAGGCAAAAAAACATTAGCTGGGTCTAGCTTCTTCTTATCCCTAGACTCCTTTTTCTATTTCTTAAAGGTGCCCTGTCACACGTATTTCATGACTTTGTGGTGATGTCTGAAGTTCTACCATGGTTACTCTGTAACCTTGGTTACCTTGTTTCAAGCCATTCTAGCGTGGTACAGAAAGCCTGCAGGGAGACTCGGCTCGATTTGTGCCAGTTCTCATTAATATTCAATGAGCTAAGCTGTTTGAATCTGATTGGCTAACAGCTAGCCAATGAGAGCCTGGCTGTCAGAATCCTTTACCCCAGCCCAACTGGGGGAGCTCATGAATAGTAATGAGCTCAGGCAGTATGATGTCAGACTGACCAGCTGTTGTGATTGGTCTGATTTCTGTCCAGTAACTAGAGCTGACAGAGGAGGTAGCAGTTCATTTTCACATTCACAAAATAACACAGACACATATGGACCTGACATATTAAAAAATATACAAGTAAAAACGGTTTTGTATGGCAGGGCACCTTTAAGTTTGTTGTTGATTTGCTCAACAGTCCTGCTGAACACTGCACATTTCCTTCTCCTAAACAATATGTGACAAAAAACATGAGGCCCGAGAGCCCAAACCCAGCACGCTTATCAAATTAGTCTCGCAATATATTTTGGCACACATAGTTTTGGTTGCTTTTCCACAAAGTTTTTTATGACGTTTTTGTGGCTTTATTCGACAATTTGTTGCTTTTTTCGAAGTTTATGTTGTTTTTTTTCAACGTATTTGTTACTTTTTCATTGTTTTTGTTTATTATTTCTGAGTATTTGTTGCCTTTTCGACGTTTCCGATGCTTTCTTTAATGCTTTTACCATTTTCCCCTACATTATTCGCTATTTTTGACAATTTTGTCGCTATTTTTAGACAAAATTGTCACTTTTTACAGCATTTTTTGGGCACTTTTTTCAACGTTTTTGTCGCTTTCTCCCATGACGGCTAAGGAACCTTTTTGCCGACTTTTGGGTGGGCTTTATGACAAAAGAAGTAAGAATTATATTTTATTTTATTTTTTCATACCTAAGGACTTTTTGCCGACTTTTTGGGGGGCTTCATGAGGCCTAAACAGTAAGTAAGAGAAGCTATGTGAGACATGCAATAATACAGTCAACATATTTGACTTTTTCTCTTAAATAAAAGCAGTAAACTATACATTACTGGCCCTTAGAGAACTTGAGTTTGACATTTTAAACATTAAAACCCTTTAAATCACAAAACTCAACCCAACCACCTCTAAGTTTAACAGGAAGATGTTATTTAAGTGAATATTATTTATTTTTTTTAAACGGTTGTGTGTGGCAGGGCACCTTTAAGTTTGTTGTTGAGTTGCTCAACGGTCCTGCTGTACCCCAGCGCAGCCATATATCCTGTAAATAAAATAATAAATGAATAAAATGTACGTTTTATGTAAGAAATATCCTTCAAAACAACAGACGCACAAATGGCGCACGTCATTAGAGCGAAGGCTATATATATAAGTGCAGCCCTTTATCCTGCTGTGTTGTGTCCTATTCTGTCCTATTGTCCTGTGTTGCATTGTGGGAAGCCTCTCGGTGGACAGTTGAGCCGTCGATGCGAGACCCTTAAATCGTATCAACTGGAAAAAAAAAAAAAAAAAAAAATGTGGGTTAAGTTGTGTGTGGGAATTCCCTCTATGTATTTGTGTGTGAGTGAGTGTGTGTGTGTGTGTGTGTGTGAGTGTGTGTGTGTGTGTGTGTGTGTGTGTGTGCGTCACAAATTAGTGGAAAGAAACCAAATGATAGAGACAACGTGTTTTATGGAGAGACTGGAATGAGAGAGCGAGCAGTGATTCATGACGGGAATGTACAGAGAGGCTGCACAACGTGTCCAACACACACACACACACACACACACACACACACACACACACACACACACACACAGAACATTAGAGCATTGTTTCTATCATGGATGTCCCGATCGGTTATTTTTTGCCACTTTTTCTTAAGTTTTTGTCGCTTCTTTCTCTGATTTTACCTAATTTTTGAGTTTGTTTGACAATACTTTGAGCGTCAACAAGAAGTGACATCACCCAACATCGCTGAGGAGCACCTTTAAGAGAGACAGACCTTCTTTGTTTTTTTACTTGTTGCAAGCTATACGAGACTGAACAGATACCGGTGAGTGTCCGCGCCATGTCGGTTTGAAAGTGCGGGCATCCAGGCAGTCTGGCGGTGCGTTTGAGGCCCCGGGCGCGTGTGATTCAAGGCAGCGATGGCTACAAGCTGATGCATACGGGCGGAGTAAGGTAAACGGGGTAACTAGCCAATCCCAGATCAGTTTAAAAAATGCCAATACTGTGATCGGGACATCCTTAGTTTCTATAGGACCCAACAATTAATCTGAAAACCATTCGGGTCTTGACATTTTGGTGAATGTCCCTTTCCACAGACTCACATCCTGGAGGTAAATGCATTACTTTGGAACAACAGAAAACCTACTTTGCCGGTTCAGTTCCTGCAGTATCTAAAGGTCGACTCTGGTGGGACTCGAACCCACAACCTTTGAATCACTTCTTCAGAGATTAACTAGAAGTCCAATGCGCTATCCATTGCGCCACAGAGCCTCTGGGAGAAATGGGAAACCCCACAACACATGAACTCAACACTAACCTTTCCATGAAATCACACTGCTGCATGTTGAACTACAGAATGACTCATTTACATATTACTGGAACTACAAACTGCATGTTTCCTTCTTCTAAACCATATGTGACAAACATATAAGGCCCGAGAGCCAAACCCAGCTCGCTTATCAAATTAGGTTCACAATACATTTTGGCCCACCTAGTTTCGGGAAGTTTGTAATGACGTTTTTGGTGCTTTTCCGACATATTTGGTGCTATTTTTCGACGTAGTTGGTGCTATTTCGATGTATTTGGTGCTTTTCCAATGTATTTGGTGCTTTTTTGACGTATTTGGTGCTTTTTTTGACGTATTTGGTGCTTTTTTTGACGTATTTGGTGCTTTTTTTCGACGTATTTGGTGTTTTTTTTTACGTATTTGGTGCTTTTTTCAACGTATTTGGTGCTTTTTTGACGTATTTGGGGCTTTTTACGTATTTGGTGCTTTTTTTGACGTATTTGGTGCTTTTTTTGACGTATTTGGTGCTTTTTTTCGACGTATTTGGTGTTTTTTTTTGACATATTTGGTGCTTTTTTTACGTATTTGGTGCTTTTTTTCGATGTAGTTGGTGCTTTTTTTTCGATGTATTTGGTGCTATTTTGATGTATTTGTCCCTTTCTCCTATGACGGCTAAGGAACTTTTTTTGCCGACTTTTTGGGGGGCTTCATGAGGCCTAAACAGTAAGTAAGAGAAGCTATGTGAGACATGCAATACTACAGTCAACATATTTGACTTTTTCTCTTAAATAAAAGCAGTAAACTATACATGTCTGGCTCTTAGAGAAGTTGAGTTTGACGTTTTAAATATTAAAATGCTTTAAATCACAACGCCACGTGAAAACCACTTTGCTCTTGACATTTTGGTGAATGTCCCTTTCCACAGAGTGACAAACGTGCGACTCAGACTCACAACCTGGAAGTAAACGCATTACTTTGGAACAAAGGGATCTATTTCTTACAAAGGGATCCAATCCTACTTTGCCGGTTCAGTTCCTGCAGTATCTAAGGGTCGACTCTGGTGGGACTCGAACCCACAACCTTTGAATCACTTCTTCAGAGATTAACTAGAAGTCCAATGCGCTATCCATTGCACCACAGAGCCTCTGGGAGAAATGGGAAACCCCACAACACATGAACTCAACACTAACCTTTCCATGAAATCACACTGCTGCATGTTGAACTACAGAATGACCCATTTACATATTACTGGAACTACAAACTGCATGTTTCCTTCTTCTAAACCATATGTGACAAACATATAAGGCCCGAGAGCCAAACCCAGCTCGCTTATCAAATTAGGTTCACAATACATTTTGGCCCACCTAGTTTTGGGAAGTTTGTAATGACGTTTTTGGTGCTTTTCCGACATATTTGGTGCTATTTTTCGACGTAGTTGGTGCTTTCGATGTATTTGGTGCTTTTTTTGACGTATTTGGTGCTTTTTTTCGATGTATTTGGTGCTTTTCTGATGTATTTGGTGCTTTTCTGATGTATTTGGTGCTTTTTTTGACGTATTTGTTGCTTTTTTTCGATGTATTTGGTGCTTTTCTCAACATATTTGGTGCTATTTCGATGTATTTGGTGCTTTTCCAATGTATTTGGTGCTTTTTTGACGTATTTGGTGCTTTTTTTGACGTATTTGGTGCTTTTTTTTGACGTATTTGGTGCTTTTCTGATGTATTTGGTGCTTTTTTTGACGTATTTGGTGCTTGTTTTGACGTATTTGGTGCTTTTGGCCAGTATTTGGGTGTTTTTTCAGTATTTGGTCTTTTCAACGTATTTGGTGCTTTTTTGACGTATTTGGGGCTTTTTTTGACGTATTTGGTGCTTTTTTCGACGTATTTGGTGCTTTTTTTGACGTATTTGGTGCTTTTTTTGACGTATTTGGTGCTTTTTTTCGACGTATTTGGTGTTTTTTTTTACATATTTGGTGTTTTTTTTACGTATTTGGTGCTTTTTCTACGTATTTGGTGCTTTTTTTCGATGTAGTTGGTTCTTTTTTTTCAATGTATTTGGTGCTATTTTGATGAATTTGTCCCTTTCTCCTATGACGGCTAAGGAACTTTTTTTGCCGACTTTTTGGGGGGCTTCATGAGGCCTAAACAGTAAGTAAGAGAAGCTATGTGAGACATGCAATAATACAGTCAACATATTTGACTTTTTCTCTTAAATAAAAGCAGTAAACTATACATGTCTGGCTCTTAGAGAAGTTGAGTTTGACGTTTTAAATATTAAAATGTTTTAAATCACAACGCCACGTGAAAACCATTTGGCTCTTGACATTTTGGTGAATGTCCCTTTCCACAGAGTGACAAACGTGCGACTCAGACTCACAACCTGGAAGTAAACACATTACTTTGGAACAAAGGGATCCATTTCTTACAAAGGGATCCAATCGTACTTTGCCGGTTCAGTTCCTGCAGTATCTAAAGGTCGACTCTGGTGGGACTCGAACCCACAACCTTTGAATCACTTCTTCAGAGCTTAACTAGAAGTCCAATGCGCTATCCATTGCGCCACAGAGCCTCTGGGAGAAATGGGAAACCCCACAACACATGAACGCAACACTAACCTTTCCATGAAATCACACTGCTGCATGTTGAACTACAGAATGACCCATTTACATATTACTGGAACTACAAACTGCATGTTTCCTTCTTCCTAAACCATATGTGACAAACATATAAGGCCGAGAGCCAAACCCAGCTCGCTTATCAAATTAGGTTCACAATACATTTTGGCCCACCTAGTTTCGGGAAAGGTTTTTGATGTATTTGGTGCTTTTCGCGCTATTTGTTGTTTTTTCGCTGACTATTTGATGTTGCTTTTTGTGAGTATTTGGTGCTTTTTTTCTACGTATTTGGTGCTTTTTTTCTACGTATTTGGTGCTTTTTTTCTACGTATTTGGTGCTTTTTTTCGACGTATTTGGTGCTTTTTTTCGATGTATTTGTTGCTATTTTGATGTATTTGCCTTTCTCCTATGACAGCTAAGGAAAAAAAGTATTTGGCCCACCTAGTTTCGGGAAGTTTGTAATGAAGTTTTTGGTGCTTTTCCGACATATTTGGTGCTATTTTTCGACGTAGTTGATGCTATTTCGATGTATTTGGTGCTTTTCCAATGTATTTGGTGCTTTTTTGATGTATTTGGTGCTTTTTTTGACGTATTTGGTGCTTTTTTTGACGTATTCGGTGCTTTTCTGATGTATTTGGTGTTTTTTTGGACGTATTTGGTGTTTTTTTGGACGTATTTGGTGCTTTTTTCAACGTATTTGGTGCTTTTTTTGACGTATTTGGGGCTTTTTTACGTATTTGGTGCTTTTTCGACGATATTTTGGTCTTTTTGACGTATTTGGTTGCTTTTGACGGTATTTGGTGCTTTTTCGACGTTTTGGTGGTTTTTTTTACGTATTTGGTGCTTTTTTCAACGTATTTGGTGCTTTTTTTGACGTATTTGGGGCTTTTTTTTACGTATTTGGTGCTTTTTTTGACGTATTTGGTGCTTTTTTTGACGTATTTGGTGCTTTTTTTCGACGTATTTGGTGTTTTTTTTTGACATATTTGGTGCTTTTTTTACGTATTTGGTGCTTTTTTTCGATGTAGTTGGTGCTTTTTTTTCGATGTATTTGTTGCTATTTTGATGTATTTGTCCCTTTCTCCTATGACGGCTAAGGAACTTTTTTTGCCGACTTTTTGGGGGGCTTCATGAGGCCTAAACAGTAAGTAAGAGAAGCTATGTGAGACATGCAATAATACAGTCAACATATTTGACTTTTTCTCTTAAATAAAAGCAGTAAACTATACATGTCTGGCTCTTAGAGAACTTGAGTTTGACGTTTTAAATATTAAAATGCTTTAAATCACAACGCCACCTGAAAACCACTTTGCTCTTGACATTTTGGTGAATGTCCCTTTCCACAGAGTGACAAACGTGCGACTCAGACTCACAACCTGGAAGTAAACGCATTACTTTGGAACAAAGGGATCTATTTCTTACAAAGGGATCCAATCCTACTTTCCGGTTCAGTTCCTGCGAGTATCTAAGGGTCGACTCTGGTGGGACTCCAACCCACAACCTTTGAATCACTTCTTCAGAGATTAACTAGAAGTCCAATGCGCTATCCATTCGACCACAGAGCCAATGGGAGAAATAGGAAACCCCACAACACATGAACTCAACACTAACCTTTCCATGAAATCACACTGCTGCATGTTGAACTACAGAATGACCAATTTACATATTACTGGAACTACAAACTGCATGTTTCCCTCTTCTAAACCATATGTGACAAACATATAAGCCCGAGAGCCAAACCCAGCTCGCTTATCAAATTAGGTTCACAATACATTTTGGCCCACCTAGTTTTGGGAAGTTTGTAATGACGTTTTGGTGCCTTTTCCGACATATTTGGTGCTATTTTTCGGCGTAGTTGGTGCTATTCGATGTATTTGGTGCTTTTGACCGTATTTGTTGCTTTTTTCGATGTATTTGGTGCTTTTCTGATGTATTTGGTGCTTTTCTGATGTATTTGGTGCTTTTTGGCCATTATTTGTTGCTTTTTCGATGTATTTGGTGCTTTCTCAACATATGTGCTATTTCGATGTATTTGGTGCTTTTCAATGTATTTGGTGCTTTTTGACGGTATTTGGTGCTTTTTGGCGTATTTGGTGCTTTTTTGACGTATTTGGTCTTTTCTGATGTATTTGGTGCTTTTTGACGGTATTTGGTGCTTGTTTTGACGGTATTTGGTGCTTTTCGACATATTTGGTGTTTTTACGTATTTGCGGTGCTTTTTCAACGTATTTGGTGCTTTTTGACGGTATTTGGGGCTTTTTGACGTATTTCGGTGCTTTTCGGCATTTGGTGCTTTTTTGACGGTATTTGGTGCTTTTTGACGGTATTTGGTGCTTTTTCGACGGTATTTGGTGTTTTTTGACATATTTGGGTGTTTTTTAAGTATTTGGTGCTTTTTCCGTATTTGGTGCTTTTTCGATGTAGTTGGTGCTTTTTTTTCAATGTATTTGGTGCTATTTTGATGAATTTGTCCCTTTCTCCTATGACGGCTAAGGAACTTTTTTTGCCGACTTTTTGGGGGGCTTCATGAGGCCTAAACAGTAAGTAAGAGAAGCTATGTGAGACATGCAATAATACAGTCAACATATTTGACTTTTTCTCTTAAATAAAAGCAGTAAACTATACATGTCTGGCTCTTAGAGAAGTTGAGTTTGACGTTTTAAATATTAAAATGTTTTAAATCACAACGCCACGTGAAAACCATTTGGCTCTTGACATTTTGGTGAATGTCCCTTTCCACAGAGTGACAAACGTGCGACTCAGACTCACAACCTGGAAGTAAACACATTACTTTGGAACAAAGGGATCCATTTCTTACAAAGGGATCCAATCGTACTTTGCCGGTTCAGTTCCTGCAGTATCTAAAGGTCGACTCTGGTGGGACTCGAACCCACAACCTTTGAATCACTTCTTCAGAGCTTAACTAGAAGTCCAATGCGCTATCCATTGCGCCACAGAGCCTCTGGGAGAAATGGGAAACCCCACAACACATGAACGCAACACTAACCTTTCCATGAAATGACACTGCTGCATGTTGAACTACAGAATGACCCATTTACATATTACTGGAACTACAAACTGCATGTTTCCTTCTTCTAAACCATATGTGACAAACATATAAGGCCCGAGAGCCAAACCCAGCTCGCTTATCAAATTAGGTTCACAATACATTTTGGCCCACCTAGTTTCGGGAAGTTTGTAATGAAGTTTTTGGTGCTTTTCCAACATATTTGGTGCTATTTTTCGACGTAGTTGATGCTATTTTGATGTATTTGGTGCTTTTCCAATGTATTTGGTGCTTTTTTTGACGTATTTGGTGCTTTTTTTGATGTATTTGGTGCTTTTTTTGACGTATTTGGTGCTTTTTTGACGTATTTGGTGCTTTTTTTCGACGTATTTGGTGCTTTTTTTCTACGTATTTGGTGCTTTTTTTCTACGTATTTGGTGCTTTTTTTCGACGTATTTGGTGCTTTTTTTCGATGTATTTGTTGCTATTTTGATGTATTTGCCTTTCTCCTATGACAGCTAAGGAAAAAAAGTATTTGGCCCACCTAGTTTCGGGAAGTTTGTAATGAAGTTTTTGGTGCTTTTCCGACATATTTGGTGCTATTTTTCGACGTAGTTGATGCTATTTCGATGTATTTGGTGCTTTTCCAATGTATTTGGTGCTTTTTTGATGTATTTGGTGCTTTTTTTGACGTATTTGGTGCTTTTTTTGACGTATTCGGTGCTTTTCTGATGTATTTGGTGTTTTTTTGGACGTATTTGGTGTTTTTTTTGACGTATTTGGTGCTTTTTTCAACGTATTTGGTGCTTTTTTTGACGTATTTGGGGCTTTTTTTACGTATTTGGTGCTTTTTTCGACGTATTTGGTGCTTTTTTTGACGTATTTGGTGCTTTTTTTGACGTATTTGGTGCTTTTTTTTGACGTATTTGGTGCTTTTTTTTATGTATTTGGTGCTTTTTCTACGTATTTGGTGCTTTTTTTCGATGTATTTGTTGCTATTTTGATGTATTTGCCTTTCTCCTATGACAGCTAAGGAACTTTTTTGCCGACTTTTTGGGGGGCTTCATGAGGCCTAAACAGTAAGTAAGAGAAGCTATGTGAGACATGCAATAATACAGTCAACATATTTGACTTTTTCTCTTAAATAAAAGCAGTAAACTATACATGTCTGGCTCTTAGAGAAGTTGAGTTTGACGTTTTAAATATTAAAATGTTTTAAATCACAACGCCACGTGAAAACCATTTGGCTCTTGACATTTTGGTGAATGTCCCTTTCCACAGAGTGACAAACGTGCGACTCAGACTCACAACCTGGAAGTAAACACATTACTTTGGAACAAAGGGATCTATTTCTTACAAAGGGATCCAATCCTACTTTGCCGGTTCAGTTCCTGCAGTATCTAAAGGTCGACTCTGGTGGGACTCGAACCCACAACCTTTGAATCACTTCTTCAGAGCTTAACTAGAAGTCCAATGCGCTATCCATTGCGCCACAGAGCCTCTGGGAGAAATGGGAAACCCCACAACACATGAACTCAACACTAACCTTTCCATGAAATCACACTGCTGCATGTTGAACAACAGAATGACTCATTTACATATTACTGGAACTACAAACTGCACGTTTCCTTCTCCTAAACCATATGTGACAAACATATAAGGCCCGAGAGCCAAACCCAGCTCGCTTATCAAATTAGGTTCACAATACATTTTGGCCCACCTAGTTTTTAATGACGTTTTTGGTGCTTTTTTCAATGTATTTCTTGCTTTTTCCGGCGTATTTGGTGCTTTTTTTAATGTATTTCTTGCTTTTTCTCGATGTATTTGTTGCTATTTTGATGTATTTGTCCCTTTCTCCTATGACGGCTAAGGAACTTTTTTGCCGACTTTTTGGGGGGCTTCATGAGGCCCAAACAGTAAGTAAGAGAAGCTATGTGAGACATGCAATACTACAGTCAACATATTTGACTTTTTCTCTTAAATAAAAGCAGTAAACTATACATGTCTGGCTCTTAGAGAAGTTGAGTTTGACGTTTTAAACATTAAAATGCTTTAAATCACAGTGATAACCACTTTGCTCTTGACATTTTGGTGAATGTCCCTTTCCACAGAGTGACAAACGTGCGACTCAGACTCACAACCTGGAAGTAAACGCATTACTTTGGAACAAAGGGATCTATTTCTCACAAAGGGATCCAATCGTACTTTGCCGGTTCAGTTCCTGCAGTATCTAAAGGTCGACTCTGGTGGGACTCGAACCCACAACCTTTGAATCACTTCTTCAGAGATTAACTAGAAGTCCAATGCGCTATCCATTGCGCCACAGAGCCTCTGGGAGAAATGGGAAACCCCACAACACATGAACTCAACACTAACGTTTCCATGAAATCACACTGCTGCATGTTGAACAACAGAATGACTCATTTACATATTACTGGAACTACAAACTGCATGTTTCCTTCTCCTAAACCATATGTGACAAACATATAAGGCCCGAGAGCCAAACCCAGCTCGCTTATCAAATTAGGTTCACAATACATTTTGGCCCACCTAGTTTCGGGAAGTTTTTAATGACGTTTTAGGTGCTTTTTTTAATGTATTTCTTGCTTTTTTTCGATGTATATGGTGCTTTTTCAACGTATTTGTCCCTTTCTCCTATGAAGGCTAAGGAACTTTATTTGCCGACTTTTTGGGGGGCTTCATGAGGCCCAAACAGTAAGTAAGAGAAGCTATGTGAGACATACAATACTACAGTCAACATGTTTGACTTTTTCTCTTAAATAAAAGCAGTAAACTATACATGTCTGGCTCTTAGAGAAGTTGAGTTTGACGTTTTAAACATTAAAATCCTTTAAATCACAACGCCACGTGAAAAACTCAACAACCTCCAAGTTTAACTGGAAGTCGTTATTTTAGCAAATATTATTTTAAAGAGAATTCAACGGTGAAAGTTTACTTTCACCTTTATTGCCGTACTTAAAGTTCAACTCTGTGGGGGATTAAAACCCACAACCTTCAAATCACTTGTACTCGGGGATGAACCACTGAGCCACTGGGTGAAGGAAATATTTAGTCGCAAATAAACACAAAGCATGAAGGGATTCATTTGACCTTAATTTACAAACAACCTATGGGAGAGTTTTTTGGGCAAAAATGCCAGAGCAGCAAGGCATCAAATAAAAAAATCACAACTTTAAGTCCACGGAAATCCATCCGGCAGTTCAGCTTTTTCATTTGAAGTGCGTCCAACACTGTGTGTGTGTGTGTGTGTGTGTGTGTGTGTGTGTGTGTGTGTGTGTGTGTGTGTGTGTGTGTGTGTGTGTGTGTGAGCATGCATATTTTCTGTATGTATCATTGCATTAATGTGTGTGTGTGTGTTTAAATTGTTTACTGTGTTCCTCAGGGGTTGGAGCCACTGCGGTATACATCCGTCGCCTGATCCACACACACACACACGCACACACACACACACTTTACGTCACAGTAGAGCCTCTGTCCAACCTCAGACGATGCTAAATTGCTGCGCTAATTATTATAAATGACAAACACTGGTCGAATAGGAAACGATCCTCCCACATCCCATAATTATCCCGCATGGGCTCGATATTAAAACTGCTTTCAAATACTTTGGGTGGTGGTTGGTTTGGGGGGTGCGTTTGATTTCTGTTTGCCCGTGAAATCAATGGCTCCTTGTGTTTAAAAATGAATTAAATCTATTATGCTGTTACATACATGTACAGTCAGGCTCACTGCTGCCTTTAAAATGCTCACGACTGTCTCTGAAGTACCAGTCTGGTTGGACTCGAACCCACAACCTTTGAATCACATCTCCTGTGATTAACTTGTCTTCTGTTGTAAGGTTATGTTGTCCAATTCAACCCAACATCCCCTGCACATTTCTCAGTATGTTTTGCATATCCATATAGCATCTGTTTTTTCTTAACCCTCATGTTGCCCTCGGGTCAACTTTGACCCATTTACAATCAGAAATTTGGGTTTCTTTCAAACAAATTGTCCAAAAAAGTAACGTGGATGGTTCCAGACCACGCTCTTCACAAGTCAAATAAATGATCAGTTCACTACTTTCGATGAATTTGGGTGTTTTAGTCAATTATATAGCATTTGAAGAAAAAACTATTGATAAATGAACGTTATGAAAAGTGAAAAGAATGGTCGAAAAAAGTGACAAATGTAAAAAAATAAATAAAAATGCTTTAAAAAATTTGGGGGAAAAAACACAAAAACTTGAAAAAAAGTGACAAAAACATTGCGGAAAGCCACAAAAAGTGTCAAAAAAAAACCTGCACCACCTAGCCTATGCAATAAGAAGCTACTCTTTTTATATCCGTGTCTTATTCGGTTGCATATTTTCATACATAAAGGATCTTTACACACACAAACTCAGAGCTGAATACTTGATGACTGCAGCTATATTTTATTTGTTTATTTATTTGTTTATTTTATTTGTTGTCTTGATTTAGGTGTTTTCAGTGCTCGTTTAATAGGGTTGTTAATCTGGGTCTTCAAGTTAATTGTAGCACACCATAGTCAACTTTATTCAAATAAAACAGCAGGCGACCAATGGCAACATCTGTTTTAGAGATGGATTAAAAAAGCCTATAGCGCTGGACTCGGTTGAGACCAACTAGAATATTTGGCGAGACCAATGGCCAAGTCCGAGACAAGTCCTTAAGGCCAACAATCTCTGACTTTTACTAAAAGCATAGCACAGTTTGAAGGTTCCCGTGCTGCCTTTTGTCATTCATTTACATTATCTAAAGGTCGACTCAACTATGTGGCTGAAGCACATTTCTCGCTCCACGGACTCAAAGTCACAACCTTAAAGTAAAAAGCATCATTTTGGCATTGAAGGTCTTAATTCAACAGAAATCCTACTGCGCCGGTTCACTTCCCGTCTTTATTGCAGTATCTAAAGTATGACTCTGGTGGGACTCAAACCCACAACCTTTGAATCACTTCCTTAGAGATTAACTAGAAGTCCAACGCACTATCCATTGCGCCACAGAGCCTCGGGAGTCAGACATACTTAGTCCTAGATAAACACAAAGCATGATGGGATCCATTTGACCTGTAATTCTACCGTTTAAATGTTCATTGCTGCTTTTTGTCAGCTCTTAAGTTCAACCTCAGTGGAACTTAAACGGAAAACGGTGTACATTTCTGCACCGAAATGTTTCTTTTACATATTACTGAAACTGTACACTCAAACCCTTCCACTAAATCAACAACCTTTCAGTTTAACTGGAAGGAAGTCCATTCATTTAGCGTCACGTAGTCTCGCATTGCAAGCAAATCCCATAAAAAAAGACCAACAAAACCAACAATGTGTTAGTCCGTCTCTCAATACCGTCTGACTTCCTGTTCTGTCATTGGTTCCTACTGAGGACGTCCCCTAATACTGTATCTGAAGTCTCTTTCCCAAAATTCAGCCTTGGTGCCGAATTACAGCCATTAGAGCCAGTCCCACAATTTACACCTATCACCATTTCTAGCCAATGGGGGACCATAGGTAGGCTGGCTCATAAAGTGACATTTTCATGCCATGGGACCTTTAAACCTCCTCCCTGAAAAGGGCCCCAGGAATGCCATGCACAGTCTAAACCCTTTTGTCATTAGTTGCAATATCTAAGGGCCAACTCCTGTGGGACTTGAACCCACAACCTTTGAGTCACTTCTTTACCGAGTAACTAGAAGTCCAACATGCTGTCTGTTGCACCACAGAGCCTCACATTCCTCCACTACAGAAGAGAGCGAGTTTATAGAACAGAGAGAAGTGAAGGGAGGAGAGAAACAAGAATGGAAATGTGTGTTTTTGAAGGAGAGGATTGTTTGGATTGATGGAGGGAGAGTGCAGAGGAGGTGTGAAAGAGAAGGAGAAGGGGGGAGAGAGGAAGAGGTTTCAGTGTCTCCAAACAAACTGACTTCCATGTTGAAAATTCTGCTTTGTGTTTATTATTCTGACAAACTTTCTCCATCCCTCGCTCCTTTCAGTCCAGTTTGACTCTCTGTAGTCTGTGTGTTTCTCTGCAACTAATCTTTATTTAAAATAGACAAGATGCACGGTACCGTGTACAGTTTTCAGCTTGCGCTCTCGGGGGACTCAGCCGGGCTTCTGATTGTTCGCCACAATCCAAAGTTTTTTGAAAACTTGACGTAATTTTGAAAAAGTTCTCTTTGTGTTTGTGCGATGTACACAAAAGTATTAATAAAGAAAGAAGAATAAACAAAGGAATGATGGTAGTAAACACAGACCTTGGATGGACAGACACAAGTGTGCAACTTGCAAAGGATTATGGGATACGGAGGCACCCACGCACCCGCGCGTGCACACAAACACAAACAAACACACACACACACACACACACACACACACAATTATAACTCCATTAGATTTTTTCTTGGGCAGTAATCGAAGGGCCTTATTGACGATTCGGCCTTGACACACACACACACACACACACAAAAAACCTCACACACACACCCACCAAAACACACACCACACCACAAAAAAAAAAAAACCACACACACACACACACACACACACACACACACACACAAATATAAGCACGAAAGCACTCACACGCACTCATGCACACGCACACACACACAAATACAAACACACATTATGGTATCCCATAATGTGTGTTTGTATTTGTGTGTGTGTCGGAGGCACCCACCCACCCGCGTCGCGGTATACACACACACACACACGCACAAACAGACACACACACACACAATTATAACTCCATTAGATTTTTTTCTTAGGCAGTAAACGAAGGGCCTTATTGATGATTCGGCCTTGGCACGCACACACACACACACACACACACACACACACACACACACACACACACGCACATACACAAAGCCAGGCGACAAAAGCACAAAGCAAGCCGATCCACTTTTCCATGTTGATAAGAGCATTAAAATGGGAAAAACTAATGGGACAAAAAGAAATCAAGGCACATTTAGAATAGATCAAAATGTTCGATTAATTGCGATTAAATTGCGAGTTGACTATGACATTATTGCGATTAATCGCGATTAAATATTTTCATTGTTTGACAGCACTAAGAAATACTAAAGTAAAGTACCTCAAAAACTCCTACTTAACTAAACTAAGGAGAATAATGAAGTACAACCACAGAAAATGGACATGTTGAAGTAGCTCAAAACTGTCCTTGAGTAAATGTACTTAGTTACATTCCTCCGCTGTGTGTAACGTGACCTGGCTGAGCCGTGCAGTGACTCTACTGAAGGCCCGTAATTAAAGGGAGGGAGGGAACCCCTGAGAGTTAAAGTACAAGTCTGCATTAAAACCTAATGAGTACAAGATGGTTGTAACAAATGACTGAGCAAATCCTCTCGATCCAGATCAGTTTGGATAGCTCAGTGTGTTTCACAAAGGGAATTTAAGGGATGTATGGAGACTGTGACCTACATTTCGTTACATATGTGCCTGCACATTGTGTCAGTGACGATACAATTGAAGTGAATTGAACAAGAAGCAAGTATGCACGCTACATTACATGTCTGGGAAATGGACAAACATGACCATGAAAGAATAGATTGGAGAGCAGTTTAGGGCTTTTATTTTGAAAGAGGATTTTTTTTTTTTCTTCATTTGTTTTCAGTTTATATGATTATTACCATTTTCTCAGTTCATGTGTCTTCATGTGTATTTTTTTATTTATTTTTTTCCATTTTTCTTTAAATTGTCTTATTTTGGAGGGGTGTCCACAGAGCTGTAGTCGATTAGTCGTCAACTATTAAATGAAGCGCCAACTATTTGGATAATCGATTATTCGGTTTGAGTCATTTTATATTAAAAAGTCAGACTTGTGTGATTGTTTTCTGTTGTTTCTAACACACACACAGAGACACACACACACACACATACACTGAGAGAGACACACACAGAGACACACACACATACACACACTGAGAGAAACACACACAAAGACAAACACACAGACACACACACACAGACTCAGAGACAGACACACACACGGACACACACTGAGAGAGACACACAGACACACACACACATACACTGAGAGAGACACACACAGAGACACACATACACAGACACACAGAGAACACACAACACACAAGAAACACACACAGACACAACACACACAGACTCAGAGACAGACACACACACGGAACACACGAGAGATACACACAAAACACACACACACACACACACGCAGCACACACACATACACACAGAAACACACACACAGACACACACACACAGACACAGAGACACACACACACACAACACACGAGACACACACACACAGACACACACACACACACAGAGACACACAGACACACACACACACACACACAGACACACACACACAGCACACACACGCAAGAGAGACACATACACACACACACACACACACACACAGACACACACACACAGGAGACACACACACACAGAGACACACACACACAGACACACACCACACACAAAACACAGCACACGCACAGAGAAACACACACAAATAGATAAAGACACACAAACACAGACACACACACTGGAGAGACGCAAAGACACACACACACACACACACGCACCGCAGCGCACACACACACACAGACACACAGACACACACACACACAGACACACACACTGAGAGAACACACACACACACACACATAGATACACATATACACACACAGACACAACACACAGAGACAGACACACACACACACACACACACACACACTGAGAGAGACACACACACACACACACATAGACACACACACACACACAGACACACACACTGAGAGAGACACACACAAAGACACACACACACACAGACACGCACACTGAGACTGACACACACACACACAAATAGATAAAGACACACACAAACACAGACACACACACTGAGAGAGACACAAAGACACACACACACACACACACGCACGCACGCACACACACACATACAGTTGTGGACAAAACGAGACATTCGAGGACGTCATCTTGGCCTTTTTGGGAAACTCTGATCCACATTTTTCACCATTTTCTGACATTTTAAAGCCCAGACAACTCACCCATTCATCCAGAAGTGGTTGTTAGGTGCAGCCCTACCGTCCACCCTGACCTCCTGATCTCTGATAGCTCTGCTCTACCGCTGCTGGAGCGCATGCAACTCAACAATAAATCAACAAAGGAGAATTCCAGGGTACAAGCGGGTAAAAGGTGAGCGTAAAGTGCGTAAAAAAGAGGGCGAGAAAAAGCGGTTGTAGCCTACCTCGGTGGCGGTGGGGGAGCGGAGACATGTAGCTACGTCCAGCAGCCGGACCCCGCTGATCTCGGCCCCTCTCCCCTCCTCTTTCTCTCGGTGTTTCCTCCGGTCTTCCTGCTTCTTTAACCGGCCGCTCCGCACGCATCGGATCACACACTCTCCGAGCTTCCAACAACTTTCCCCCCCCTCTCTGTCTCTCTCTCTCTCTCTCTCTCTCTCTTCTCTCTCTCTCTCTCACTTTCTCACACACACACTCTCAAACTCCGCACAGTATTTCCAAAGAACGTTCAGTCCTCCGCTTCGTCTTTTAACCGACTTGGCGAAGTTTTACGCACCAAAAGCACGCACGCACACACACACACACACACACACACACACACAAAAGAAAAAGGGGAATCCATCCAACATTTGTCCGGTGAGATCTTCACGTATAATAATCTCTGACTGCATCCGCTGTAAGGTTGAACACACGAAGGGAGGAGAAGTTTTTTTAGGCTGACAAGTTTGGGAGCCAACGTCCCGGCGGAAGATGGGATTTGGGGGATTTTTTTTTTTTTTTTGGAGATGAGCTCCGCGCGGCGCAGAGTCGGCTCGACCCGAGTCTTGCTGCTGCTGCTGCTGCTGCAAGGAGGGAGGGAGGGAGGGAGGGACAAGGAGGGGCAGGGAGGTCCAAAAACCATCAGAGCGAGAGAGAGAGAGAGAGAGAGAGAGAGAGAAAGACTTCTGACAACCGTCCAGCTGGTTGCATGTGAACAACCCCGTTTAGAAGCCCTTGTGTCTGCAGAGAAGCACAGCTGTGACTTTTTAATATCAGAAATATGGGTTTCTTATAACCAAATTGACCCCAAAATAACCTGGGTGCGTGCATGTAGGTCGTATGGGACCTGCTACATTCTTCACAGATAAAATGAATGATTACTTCCATTCAATTTCATATCATTTGAAGAAAAAAAAAACACGTTTAAATGGTTTTAGAACAGTATCCTGACTAAACTCTGACATCAACCAGTGTGTGATCCACTCAACACCCTCTGATCTTAACTATTAGTCAAAATAATTCATCATTTCTGCTTTTTTCTAAGTAAAAAATTGGGTAAAATGTCATATACATTAGGTTTAATGACCATACAATGTTAAAAAAGCGTTGAAAAAAGTTACAAAAGGGCCAAAAGCATCACAAAAAGGGACAAATACGTTGGAAAAAGCCCCCCAAAATAGTCAATTTTAAAATGTTGACCCAGAAGGACACAGGTGAGTCACAGGAGAAGTTAGAGAGCTGCATCAAAAACATATATTCATATATACATATGAATATCACAGTAGAGTTTAGGGCTGCAATTTGCGATTTCATTACCGATTATTGATATCGATTAATCATTTTGTCTATAAAATGTCAAAGAAAATAGTAAATAATGTCCATCCCTGTTTCTCAAAGTCTTAGGTGATGTCTCTAAATGTCTTGTTTTGTCCAAAACCCAAATATACTCAGATTAATTATGATATAATACAGAAAAGGAGCAGGAAATGAGCATTTTCTGCCATTTTTGCATGAAAAATAGTTCACGTGAAGGTCTTTGCGTTTTGGACTGTTGGTCGCACTAAATACGACCTTTTAAGACATTAAAGTTGGACTGCAATTATAATGAGCTTTTCTTTTAATAATATTCTATAATATTCTATATTTTAGAGCCTTAAAATACAAATTAAATCAGAAAATTATCCACATCTGCCTGCAGCTTCACTCTAAATCCATCTATAGTGAACCTGGTATTTACACCTCTACACACACACACACACACACACACACACACACGCACACACACACACACACATTCTTGACCACATCTGTTTCCTCCAAAGCAACCAGTTTACCAGTCTGACCAGCCGGAGCTTTATACTGGACAAACACAACCTGAGGTAAACACACACACACACACACACACAAACACACACACACACACACACACACACACACACACACACACACACACACACACACACACACACAGAGGGTAAACAGTGCTGCTGAGCTGGCACCGTTCCTGACAGTGTTATTCCGAACTCAGACATTCCTTAACTCAGTTTCCTCCTGACAATTACCCTCCGAACTGTGTGTGTGTGTGTGTGTGTGTGTGTGTGTGTGTGTGTGTGTGTGTGTGTGTGTGTGTGTGTGTGTGTGACTATGTGTGTGTGTGTAAACTCAAACAGCATACCTAAAAACTTTCTGTATCATGTTCTTTACTTGCTCGCGGAGCTACTTTCCAGAATATCCCCATTCATTTTCCACCCCTATATTGTTCCAGAGAGGGACCCATTTCCACCCGACCTTCAGTCGGTGGTCACGGGGTTACCGTGGTCACGGGGTTACCGTGACCACCCCGTGACCAACGAGACGATCAGAAACTTGTGACCGCCATTTTTGAATTAGCAGATGAACACGATGGACGCGGTTTAAACAACAACAACAGCAGCAGCAGTGGTGGTCAGAGGAGGGAAACGAGCTGCTTTCTCGCGCTGTAAAGGCGAGCCGCGCGGACACGTTGGATCTGGATCCGCCGAGTTCGGACGCCGACGGAGGTCCGAGAAGCCGCGAACATCGCCAGCAAAGCAACGTCCGCCATCGTTGACGGTGCGGTTGCGTTTGGCGCCGCCGCGCTAACGTTGCTGGGAAAGAGGAGACGTATACAGTGACATAAGACCTGGCTCTGTGCCGGCTCCTTAGCTCTGTGGGAAAGTAACCGGTCGGTCGAACCAACTCCGAACCGGCACTAGCTCCGGCTCTGAACCAGAACCTGGTTCTTGTTGGTGGAAAAGGGGTTAAAAGAGGTCCCGGAGAGCTCCTGCCCTGCATGTTTAAAGTGATGGTTCGGAGTAGTTTCACCCTAGGGTCCTTTGCACCACGACCTCGAGCCAAACACCCCCCACCCACAAGCTTTTTTTCACCTGGATCGAACACTGGGAGAGTTAGCGTTATCGGTTGATTAGCTTAGCACAGACGCTAACCAGTCCTTCCAGAAAAGTGCGGAGTTATTTTTGTGATTGTTGGGGGCAAAAATCCTTGATTACACGGCACGATTTTTTAAAAACTGCCATTTAATATTCTCTATATGATATTTATGCAGTTTTATGCGATGAAATTGCTGGAACTTGTTTTTTCAACATCCTGCTTTTCTATGACGTTCACATCGCGTAGTTACGTGACTTCATAACGTGACTTCATAACGTGACTTCATAACGTGACTTCATAACGTGACTTCATAACGTGACTTCATAACGTTCCCATGGCAACAGGGGAAAAGGCTGCTTTTTTTTGGTGACGTTTTTGTCACTTTTTTGATTTTTTTCGTCACTTTTTAGATTTTATCGTCACTTTTTTCGACTTTTTTCGTCACTTTTTTTGACTTTTTTTGTCACTTTTTTCCCAATTGTTTTCGTCACAAAACCAGAAATATGGTGGAACCATCCACGTTATTATTTTTTTGGCAATTCGGGTGAAAAAAAACCCCAAATGTTCTGATATAGAAACTTTCTGAATATGGGTCAAATGTAAAGAGTGCATATTGTTGTTGTGACACAGCTGAGACGCATGTTCGGGTAATAATTCCTGCTGATCTGATCGTCACCACGTTCCCATAACACTTGTAATCAGATTATATATTAGTAATCTTTCTCGGGTCTTTTAAAGTATCCTGTATCCACCCGTCAAACAGGACAGAACTGGAATAAACTTGTCTATAGTCAGTCCTTCCAGAAAAAATGCTTGTTGCAAGGATTTTTGTGATTATTGGAGGTAAAAATCCTTGATTATGCGCCACATTTTCTTAAAAAATGCGATGGAATATGCTCTATATGATATTTATGCAATTTTATGCAGTGAAATTGCGGGAACTTGCAAAAAACTGCTGTTTGATGAAAAAGAGAAAATAAAGTGATTCCCCAACACAACACCTGCTTTTCAATGATGTTCACGTCGCTTAATTACGTCACTTCATAACATCACTTCATAACATCACTTCATAACGTTCCCATGGCAACAGAGGAAAATGGATGCACTGGTGTGAAGTAAAACGCAACATTTTTCAACTTTCTGCTAAGATATATTCCGGGACTTTTTTGCAACGAAAATGCGGCGATTATGAATTCATGCAAGTCGGAAATCGGCAATTTATGCAGCGAAAGTGCGCCGTATTTGAAAAAATGCGCTGATTATTACTTTGGCTGATTATGCGATTGAATTATGCGATCACATAATCTCGTTTTTCTGGAGGAGGAGTCTAATGGATCCAACTGTGTATTTTTGGTACGTTACCCCACTAATAATGCCCGAAATGATACCAAACTTCTACACTAGTACAAATAGGTTCTGTACTCATAAAACGATGGATTGGAAAGTTTTTAAGTACACCAGAAGTTTATTCAAATAACACTTGCCTGCTGGCTTCTGCTCTCCGCTGCTACCGCTACCGGGCAGTAAGACGAGCGCTTAGGGACCGTCTACAAATTACACAACACCGAAAAAAGATGCAACAAAAATATTTGTTAATTTAAAGGGATAGGCCACCGTTTGGTGAAATAGAGCTTATCACAGTCTCCCCTAGCTGTAGATAGGTGAAATAGGGCTTATCACAGTCTCCTCTAGCTGTAGATAGGTGAAATAGTTCTTATCACAGTCTCCTCTAGCTCTAGATAGGTGAAATAGGGTTTATCACAGTCTCCTCTAGCTGTAGATAGGTGAAATAGTTCTTATCACAGTCTCCCCTAGCTGTAGATAGGTGAAATAGGGTTTATCACGGTCTCCCCTAGCTGTAGATAGGTGAAATAGTTCTTATCACAGTCTCCTCTAGCTGTAGATAGGTGAAATAGGGTTTATCACAGTCTCCTCTAGCTGTAGATAGGTGAAATAGTTCTTATCACAGTCTCCTCTAGCTCTAGATAGGTGAAATAGGGTTTATCACAGTCTCCTCTAGCTGTAGATAGGTGAAATAGTTCTTATCACAGTCTCCTCTAGCTCTAGATAGGTGAAATAGGGTTTATCACAGTCTCCCCTAGCTGTAGATAGGTGAAATAGTTCTTATCACAGTCTCCTCTAGCTCTAGATAGGTGAAATAGGTCTTATCACGGTCTCCCCTAGCTGTAGATAGGTGAAATAGGGTTTACCACGGTCTCCCCTAGCTGTAGATAGGTGAAATAGGGTTTATCACGTTCGCCCCTAGCTGTAGATAGGTGAAATAGGTCTTATCACGGTCTCCCCTAGCTGTAGATAGGTGAAATAGTTCTTATCATGGTCTCCCTAGCTGTAGATAGGTGAAATAGTTCTTATCATGGTCTCCCCTAGCTGTAGATAGGTGAAATAGGGCTTATCACGGTCTCCTCTAGCTGTAGATAGGTGAAATAGTTCTTATCACAGTCTCCCTAGCTGTAGATAGGTGAAATAGGGTTTATCACAGTCTCCCTAGCTGTAGATAGGTGAAAAATTTCTTATCACAGTCTCCTCTAGCTGTAGATAGGTGAAATAGGTCTTATCACAGTCTCCCTAGCTGTAGATAGGTGAAATAGTTCTTATCACAGTCTCCCCTAGCTGTAGATAGGTGAAATAGGTCTTATCACGGTCTCCCCTAGCTGTAGATAGGTGAAATAGTTCTTATCATGGTCTCCCCTAGCTGTAGATAGGTGAAATAGTTCTTATCATGGTCTCCCCTAGCTGTAGATAGGTGAAATAGTTCTTATCATGGTCTCCCTAGCTGTAGATAGGTGAAATAGTTCTTATCACAGTCTCCCTAGCTGTAGATAGGTGAAATAGGGTTTATCACAGTCTCCCCTAGCTGTAGATAGGTGAAATAGTTCTTATCACGGTCTCCTCTAGCTGTAGATAGGTGAAATAGGGCTTATCACAGTCTCCTCTAGCTGTAGATAGGTGAAATAGTTCTTATCACAGTCTCCCCTAGCTGTAGATAGGTGAAATAGTTCTTATCACAGTCTCCTCTAGCTGTAGATAGGTGAAATAGTTCTTATCACAGTCTCCTCTAGCTGTAGATAGGTGAAATAGTTCTTATCACAGTCTCCCCTAGCTGTAGATAGGTGAAATAGGGCTTATCACAGTCTCCCCTAGCTGTAGATAGGTGAAATAGGGTTTATCACAGTCTCCCCTAGCTGTAGATAGGTGAAATAGTTCTTATCACAGTCTCCTCTAGCTGTAGATAGGTGAAATAGTTCTTATCACAGTCTCCCCTAGCTGTAGATGGGTGAAATAGGGCTTATCACAGTCTCCCTAGCTGTAGATAGGTGAAATAGGGCTTATCACAGTCTCCCCTAGCTGTAGATAGGTGAAATAGGTCTTATCACGGTCTCCCTAGCTGTAGATAGGTGAAATAGGGTTTATCACGGTCTCCCCTAGCTGTAGATAGGTGAAATAGGGCTTATCACAGTCTCCCCTAGCTGTAGATAGGTGAAATAGGTCTTATCACGGTCTCCCCTAGCTGTACATAGGTGAAATAGGTCTTATCACGGTCTCCCCTAGCTGTAGATAGGGGAAATAGTTCTTATCATGGTCTCCCTCGCTGTAGATAGGTGAAATAGTTCTTATCATGGTCTCCCCTAGCTGTAGATAGGTGAAATAGTTCTTATCACAGTCTCCCTAGCTGTAGATAGGTGAAATAGGGTTTATCACAGTCTCCCCTAGCTGTAGATAGGTGAAATAGGTCTTATCACAGTCTCCCCTAGCTGTAGATAGGTGAAATAGTTCTTATCACAGTCTCCTCTAGCTGTAGATAGGTGAAATAGGTCTTATCACGGTCTCCCCTAGCTGTAGATAGGTGAAATAGGTCTTATCACGGGCTTCTCCCTAGCTGTAGATAGGTGAAATAGTTCTTATCACGGTCTCCCTAGCTGTAGATAGGTGAAATAGTTCTTATCATGGTCTCCCCTAGCTGTAGATAGGTGAAATAGTTCTTATCATGGTCTCCCCTAGCTGTAGATAGGTGAAATAGTTCTTATCACAGTCTCCCCTAGCTGTAGATAGGTGAAATAGGGTTTATCACAGTCTCCCCTAGCTGTAGATAGGTGAAATAGTTCTTATCACAGTCTCCTCGAGCTGTAGATAGGTGAAATAGTTCTTATCACGGTCTCCCCTAGCTGTAGATGGGTGAAATAGGGCTTATCACTGTCTCCCCTAGCTGTAGATAGGTGAAATAGGGCTTATCACAGTCTCCCTAGCTGTAGATAGGTGAAATAGGTCTTATCACGGTCTCCCCTAGCTGTAGATAGGTGAAATAGGGTTTATCACGGTTCCCCCTAGCTGTAGATAGGTGAAATAGGGTTTATCACAGTCTCCCCTAGCTGTAGATAGGTGAAATAGGTCTTATCACGGTCTCCCTTAGCTGTAGATAGGGGAAATAGTTCTTATCATGGTCTCCCTCGCTGTAGATAGGTGAAATAGTTCTTATCATGGTCTCCCCTAGCTGTAGATAGGTGAAATAGTTCTTATCACAGTCTCCCTAGCTGTAGATAGGTGAAATAGGGTTTATCACAGTCTCCCCTAGCTGTAGATAGGTGAAATAGTTCTTATCACAGTCTCCTCTAGCTGTAGATAGGTGAAATAGGTCTTATCACGGTCTCCCTAGCTGTAGATAGGTGAAATAGGTCTTATCACGGTCTCCCTAGCTGTAGATAGGTGAAATAGTTCTTATCATGGTCTCCCCTAGCTGTAGATAGGTGAAATAGGGTTTATCATGGTCTCCCCTAGCTGTAGATAGGTGAAATAGTTCTTATCACAGTCTCCCCTAGCTGTAGATAGGTGAAATAGTTCTTATCACAGTCTCCCCTAGCTGTAGATAGGTGAAATAGGGTTTATCACAGTCTCCCCTAGCTGTAGATAGGTGAAATAGTTCTTATCACAGTCTCCTCTAGCTGTAGATAGGTGAAATAGGGTTTATCACGGTCTCCTCTAGCTGTAGATAGGTGAAATAGTTCTTATCACAGTCTCCCCTAGCTGTAGATAGGTGAAATAGGGCTTATCACGGTCTCCTCTAGCTGTAGATAGGTGAAATAGGGTTTACCACGGTCTCCCCTAGCTGTAGATAGGTGGGTCAACGCATTTTTGTGCATGCATCGTTTTAGTCCCGGCTAGCGCCCGCGAAGCGCCGCCCGTAGCTTAACTACGTAGTGAATGGAATCCTATGTTGCCGGTTAGCATGTTGTGAGTAAAAGTAAGCCAACAAAAGACCAAAAAACAACCTAATTACTTGCACTGAGACAAACAATGCGCTGGCCCACCTATCTACAGCCAGGGTAGACCGTGATGAGAACTATTTCACCAAACGGTGGGCCTATCCCTTTAAATAACATTCCTTTTTCAGAACGAGAGGTCATTGCGTGCAGCCTCCCAACCACTGAAGAAGACCCCTCGTTAGCTCTGATGGCTCTCAGCAGTTCCTAAATCTTTCTTCTTCTTCTTCTCGGTGCGTTCGGAGTGAACCGGGGTCCCTGGGTTCCCTGCCGTGTGCCGCAGCATCAGCTGACGGCCTGGCCTGAAGTCAGCCGAGCGCGTGCTGATGTTCCGTCTCTAATGAGCGACCACATTTCCACTGCTGACGACACGGCGGCAGCCATCTTGGCTCTGTTTCCCGTCTCATTACAGGCTATCTGAGAAACTGACGACGGAACCCATAACCTCAAGATGTGTGTGTGTGTGTGTGTGTGTGTGTGTGTGTGTGTGTGTGTGTGTGTGTGTGTGGTTGTGTGTGTGTGTGTGGGTGTGTGTGTGTGTGTGTGTGTGTGTGTGTGTGTGTGTGTGTGTGTGTGTGTTTGTGTTTGTGGGTGTGTATGTGTGTCTGTCTTTCTGTGTGTGTGGGTGTGTATGTGTGTCTGTGTGAGTGTGTCTGTGTGTGTGTGTGTGTGTGTGTGTGTCTGTGGGTGTCTGTGTGTGTGTGTGTGTGTCTGTGGAGTGTCTGTGTGTGTGTGTGTGTGTGTGTGTGTGTTGTGTCTGTGTGTGTGTGTTGTTGTGTGTGTGTGTGTGTGTGTGTGTGTGTGTGTGTGTGTGTGTGTGTGTGTGTGTGTGTGTGTGTGTGTGTGTCTGTGTGTGTGTGTGTGTGTGTGTGTGTGTGTGTGTGTGTGTGTGTTACCGAGGGAATTAGCTGACGTACTGTACTTTAGTGCTAAAGTTGTGGTACTTGTACTTTCCTCGAGTACTTTCTTCTCATTCCTACTTCAGCTCCGCTCCGTCTCAGATTACTGGGACTCGGTGTGTCACAGTTTGTGTGTTTATGTGGAAGTGCAAACAGATGTTGGGGAGCCAGAGGTCAGAGGTCATCAGCTGAAGGGAAATGTGTGTGTGTGTGTGTGTGTGTGTGTGTGTGTGTGTGTCTGTGTGTGTGTGTATGTGTTTGTGCGTGCGTGTGTGTGCATGCGTGTACGTGTGTGTGTGTGTCTGCGTGCGTGTGTGCGGTATGGGTGTGCGTGTGCATGAGTTAGCGTGTATGTGTGCATGAGTGTGTGTGTGTTACTGTATATGTGTGTGTGTGTGTGTGCATGCCTATGTTTTTAGTGTGTGTAGGTGTGTGTGCGTGTGCGTACGCGGTGTGTGTGGTGTGCGCAGCATGTGTGTGTACGTGCGTTGTGTGTGTGTGTGTGCATGCCTATTTTTTGTGTGTGTGTGTGTGTGTGTGGGTGGTGTGTGGGTGCATGTGTGCAGCATGTGTGTGTGTGTGTCGTGCGTGTGTGTGTGTGCGTGCGCGTTTGTTGTGTGTGTGTGTGTGTGTGTGTGTGTGTGTGTGTGTGTATATGCCTATGTTTGTGTGTGTGTGTGTGGTGTGTGTGTGTGTGTGTATGCATGCCTATGTTTGTTGTGTGTGTGTGTGTGTGCGGTGTGTGTGTGCATGTGTGTGAGTGTATGTGTGTATGAGTGTATTGTGTGCTGAGTGTGTGTAGCGGCGGTGTTTATGTGTGTATATGCTGCGTGTGTGTGTGTGTGTGCGGTATATGTGTGTGTGTCTGTATATTGTGTGTGCGGTATTGTGTGTGGTGTGTGTGTGTGTGTGTGCGGTATATGTGTGTGTGTGTGTGTGTTGTGCGGTATATGTGTGTGTGTGTGTGGGTGCGTGCGCGTGCCTATGTTGTGTGTTTGTGTGTGTGGCGTGCGTCGTGTGTTGTGTGTGTGTGTGTGTGTGTGTGTTTGTGTGGTAAACATGTGGGGTTTTAAAGCAGGAAGAAGACAACGTGTTAAAGGCTGCAGGTGGCTTTTAAAAGCTGGACAGAAGAGTTCATCTACGTGCACATCAGCGTGAAAAGGCAGCTGGCGTCCCTTTCACGTTCACGTTCAACGTCCAACTCGGAGGCAGCTGTTTTGTAATACTTCATTTTTTTCATGTCATGTTTATTTGAATGGGGACAGACGCTAAGACAACAAATGGCTGGTCTTTGAGGAGTTTTTCAGCATTTCAGATATCTGCAGGGAGGGTGTTCCAGAGGGATGGCGCTGCTTGATGTCGGCAGAAAAGCCGGTCGGACTGGTCAGTCTCCCCGAGTTGGTCCAAAAAGTGCCTCAGAAACACAACAAAGCGACGCCGACTTGAGCGTACGTTCTGCGCGAGACGTGGGTCTGGCTGCTCCCTGACCACAATGGCGGCTCGTTCAGAATACGATCTCATATCGGACTAAAATAGTTCGCTGAAACGTGTTTC
>NC_053113.1:616538-619038 GCF_010015445.1 Perca fluviatilis | reverse complement strand
GCTAGAATAGGGATAGAGATCGTGGAGATGAAACGCAAAGGAGGTGCAGAGAAGCTGCGTGAGAAAAAGAAACGCTGCTAAATATGTTTTGGCCAGTAGCAGGACCTTCATCAGCTCCCGTGGCCGATGATAGCGGTGTCAGTGTCTGCACAGTGAGGACGAGACTCAGGATGAGAGGGACAGAGATGAGGGAGTGAGGCTACAACCTGCGGTGAGCACAACTCCCCTTAAAACGCTTAACCCCTTGATAAAACTGAGTGGTGGACAAACTGTTGATGATAACACTACAACAATAAAAGAAATAGGCATGCTATACTGTATCATTGCATTAGTTTGGCTAAGTGCGCGGATATCTGAGTCTTGACTTGACATTTTCTCACCGTTTTATTATTATTAGGCTATATTAGCCTGCCTTTCATTCAACAAAGTAGCCTACATCTTAATAATAAGCAAAACACCACCTTCAGGTTCATCAAACCTTAAGCTTGTGCATGTGTGTCCTTAAAGTAGCCTAGATAAACGTTGCACATCATGCAAACTTTCTTAATGAGAATTGTAGCTTTTCTATCTGCATTGGCAGACAAAAATCATCATAATAGACCTCTTCAAATTAAAAGCACAGGCCCTCTTCGTGTCGTGAAATGAATATATATATATATATATAATGAGATGATTAGACCATTAAACACTAGTTAATTGACAGAACTGTTTGATTTGTTTTAAAAATATGAGGATTTTTCGACATTCAGTACTTTCACTTTTAATATTTCAAGTACATTTTCCTGATGATACTTACATACTTTTACTTAAGTAACATTTTCAATGCAGGACAGTATGGTATTAGTACTTCTACTGAAGTAAAAGATCTGAATACTTCTTCCACCACTGGTAGTGATGTTGAGATTTTGCCTCAGTAAAACATGGTGTTCTGCACTGCTGCAGATGCTGTAGCCTACCTGTTGGTTTATAAAGATAAAAGTGATTACCAGCTTGCTGTTGAGCTGTGAATCCAGGGAATTCTGCTGCTTTGCTGTTTAGTTACATTTCCATTGTAATTGTTTTGGTGCTGTGGTGGCAGAGGACAATATCTGGTATTCTTTCCACTTACATCTCTGTTGATGTTAGTTTTATGATGTAGTTTTCTCATTTTACCTATGTGGTGTGGTGGTAATTTGTGTGTTGTGTGTGTGTGTGTGTGTGTGTGCATGTGTGTGTGCATGTGTATTTGTGTCTGTGCTGTGTTTGTGTGTGCATGCGGTGTGAGTGTTGTGGATCAAGTCTGTGTGTGTTTCTGTTGTGTGTGTGTGTGTGTGTGTGTGTGTGTGTGTGTGTGAGTGGGTGCATGTGTTTCTGTGTGTGTGTGTGTGTGTGTTTTGTGTGTGTGCATGTGTGTCTGTGTATGTGTGTGTGTGTGTTTGTGTGTGTGCATGTGTTTCTGTATGTGTGTGTATGTGTGTATGTGTGCATGTGTGCATGTGTGCGTGTGTGCGTGTGTGCATGTGTGTGCATGTGTTTGTGTGAGTGTGCATGTGTTTCTGTGTGTATGTGTTTGTGTGTGTGCAAGTGTTTGTGTGTGTTGTTCTGCCTTTGTTCATATCTGTATGATGTAGGCCTATTTGTGTTTGGTTACATCCCTAACACACACACGCACACGCACGCACACACACACACACACACACACACACACACACACACACACACACACACATACTCGGCAGTATTCCCACACGTGTCTGTGGATGGAGTAGGAGAGGTGTGACTCATTAGGTGACAGCTGACAGGAAAGCGTGCAGACAGACGAGCTCTGGCACATACACCAAGTCCTCCAGGCTGTGTTGGCAGAATATTGGCAGTATTTACACCAAAAATACAACAAATATAAATATGTGGTACCCATCTATCCATCCTTCTTCATCCGTCTATCCGGTGTCGGGTCACGGGGTGTGTGTGTGTGTGTGTGTGTGTCGGCTCACGGGTGCAGCAGCTCGAGCATTGGACCCCATACTTCCCTTTCCCGAGCCACGTTAGGGATCCCGAGGCGTTCCCAGGCCAGGGTGGGGATATAATCCATCCACCTAGTCCTGGGTCTTCCCAGAAGCCTCCTTCCAGCTGGATGTTCCTCCACCTAGTCCTGGGTCTTCCCTGAGACCTTCTCACAGCTGGATGTGCCTCCACCTAGTCCAGGGTCTTCCCCGAGGCCTCCTTCCAGCTGGATGTTCCTCCACCTAGTCCTGGGTCTTCCCTGAGAACTTCGCACAGCTGGATGTGCCTCCACCTAGTCCTGGGTCTTCCCCGAGACCTCCTCCCAGCTGGACTTTCCTTCACCTAGTCCTGGGTCTTCCCAGAGGCCTCCTCCCAGCTAGACGTCCCTCCACCTAGTCCTGGGTCTTCCCCCGAGGCCTCCTCCCAACTGGATGTGCCTCCACCTAGTCCTGGGTCTTCCCCGAGGCCTCCTCCATGCTGGACATCCCTCCACCTAGTCCTGGGTCTTCCCCGAGGC
>NC_053113.1:551538-611538 GCF_010015445.1 Perca fluviatilis | reverse complement strand
GTTCATTTTGCACCAGATTTGTCCTTTAACGACAAAAGGCCGAGAGATTGCTGTTGAATTCATCCAGTTGTGACCAGCTTCATCCGCAAGCTGTTTATGTCTGTAGCACTTTTTAAATTGTCTGGCGTCTTCAGGAAAAAGTGACGTACACAAACGCGTCCACTAACGGATTAAAATCATCAAGGTGTCCACTGACATCACTCTCTGTGCTCATAAAGCCTTTAGATCAAACTCTACTTCACAAAGGCTGTGTCTCATTCGGCATACTTCTGTCAGTACGCTGCTTAACGTGCACTGACCACTTACTGCCATAGTGCTCATTTCTATGGTTGGTATTGTCCCAAAAGGAACACTTATGTTAAAACACTTACCCGAAATGACGAGCAGTTGGCTCGGCTCTCAAAATCTGACGAAAATGTCGTCGGATCAAAAAAAACAGACAGATTCAGCAACTGCACGGCCTATATCAAGCTAAAAATGTTTTCAGAAACACGTTTCGGTGAACTATTTTAGTACAATATGAGATCGTATTCCGAACGAGCCGCCATTATGCTCTGTTGTGAAATCCGGGATAAGCCAGACCCACGTGACGCACATGTGTTATTACGTAACCCCTAGGTTCATTTTGCACCGGATTTGTCCTTTAACTTTTCGTAGCTCTTTGAACGAATGGTTCATGAGAACAGGCTGAACAAACATGCTTATTTAAACCCAAACCAACTCATCCAAGCACTATTGGGCTTACCTTACTCCCTCGTTTGCTCTTGTGACACTTCTTACGGGCGCTACAGGGCGTTACCTGATGACAAACATCAATATGGGTCGCTTTAAGCTGCTTATAATAGCTGTACAATCGACCAATAGCGTCGTTTTCTGCAGGAGGAAGTCAGCCGACAGCATAAAGAGTCACAAAGTCCACGTATGGAGGAGGACAGGGTGGATAAATGGGTCAAACAAACAGGATTTATTTTACTCAAGAGACAAATGTTTGCGTCTTGTGTTACGTAGCTTACGGACGTTATTACCTAACTATTTCAACTAGGGATGCACCGAATCCTGAATCCGAAACCGAATACTGAATCCTCCTCCCATCCTCAGTCCATTACCACAGTAAACACATGAATGAAGTAAAAAGTGACTGTCCTTGCTTTGCTGTACCTGAAGTTGCTGCATTCTGGCTGCTGTCTGGAGATTCCTTCGTGCACAACTCGTATTCTTTCGGATGTTTCGTACCAGATGTTGTAACAGCAGCCATGTTGTGTATAGTTCAGGGTCCTCGCCACCACCAGACCAATCAGCATTGAACAAATTGAACATGTAACTGGACTTGAATGGCCTTCTTTTGACTGAAAGTACGGCCAAACAACAACTTTTTCTGCTCACCAGTTCCATGTCCACTTCCTCACAGCCTGCTGCATTGAACGCTCCACCTACGTAAACACCTTCCCGTAATCAACGGCGCCATCATTACCGCGACCAGCGTAGCGCGCCTAGTGCGAGCGTGGGGTTCGGTTCGGTGGGAAAAAATTCTAAGATTCAGCAGAAACCAGAACCCCGTCAAAAAGCTCAATATTTGGCCGAATCTTAAGCCGAATCCTGGATTCGGTGCATCCCTAGTTTCAACCCAAACCACAGTCTTGTCCTAAACCTAACGGAGTAGTTGTGTTAAACAGGTTCTGCACTGCAGACACACTGGTTACTCGTGTTGCTGGACATTCGTAGGATAACGCACAAAATGTGTGCAATGTGCATAACTTTTCGTGAGTTATCATATGAACCGTTGCATCAGGATACGTTGCACACCCACATTAATATCTGAACATTTCGCTTTCAGAAAGAAAGACAAGCAGCTCCTAACATGTTGAACTGTTCCTTTAATCCTGTCTAAATGGGGCTTTTCTCTCTTCTCTCTCTCTCTCTCTCTCTCTTTTTAAATATTTTTGTATTTTGACTTCTTTTTACTCTTCCCTTTCTCTCTTTTCTTTCTGTCCTTTTTAAGTCCGACTGGTCACCGAAAATGCCACCAGACGAGCCATTTATAGAGAGAGAGAGAGAAAGATGGAGATGGAGGTTGTTTGGTGTCGTGGGAACAGCTCTAAAAAAAATACAACCCCTCCTATCACTCACACACACACACACACACACACACACACTGCTCCACAACTGCTTTCAATTTCTGACTCGAGGTCAGACACATTTCAGTCTCCCTCCTCCATCACATCCTCTTTCTCTCTCTCTTTTCTTCTCAGCGTCTCTCAGACATACCGTAATGGAGGAAGTATTCAAATCCTTCACTGCAGTAAAAGTACTAATACCACACAGGAACATTATTATAAGTACAAACCATGAAAACCATGTTCTTAACATTACTATCAACATCGACCGGCGGTCTCAGCTGCACTTGTATAAACTGTCGAAGAGTTCGTTTATGACTAAACATTAGATTTTATAACTCTGCATATGTCTTGTGTCTAAAACACAATCTTCATTTGTGAGGTAACTAAACCTGTCAGATAAATGTAGCAGAGTAGAAGAAGGAAATGGCATGAGAAGAAAAGACTTCAAAGTATATAACTCACAGTTGGATGATGTCAGTGATGGGATGACGTGTAGGTGTGTGTGTGTGTGTGTGTACGTGTGTGTAGTTCCGTATCTGGGAAGTGAGCTAATATCAGTCTTCAGGGTCTAATTTTAGAGTTTTGTGTGTTTTATTGCAACACCAAGGACAGACACACACATACACACACACACACACACACACACACACACACACACACACACACACACACACACACACACACATACAATTTTAGAGTTTTGTGTGTTTTTATTGCAACACCAAGGGCACACACACACACACAGGCATACACACACACACATAAAGGCACACACACACACACACACACACACACACAGAAAATCACACACACACAGGCACACACACACACACACAGGCATACACACCCACACAGACACACAGACACACACGCACACACAGACACAGACACAGACACACAGAGAGACACACACACACACACACTCACACTCCAGATGTTTCCTATGTGTCCAGGGAGACTGAAAGCCGGGTTGCAGACTGCCAGCTGGGCCAAAGCTACGACACCAAAAAACACCGTCAGGAAAACATGGAGGATCCACACACTGATGAGCCGCTGTCTCAAAATCGGCCGGCTTTCTTCTTCTTAAGTCACCAGCTAACGCTGGCATCTGCCGGCTAGTTTTGGTTAACTTTCTCTATCGCTAAACCCAAGGGACACACAGACAGGAAGGCGTCTGAGGTGAAAACACACAGTGAGAAGGTCAAAGTTTAAGATGAAAACATGGACAACAGCCAAAAACAAGCTGAGATCAGTGGTGTAGTCTAATGTATTGTAGTGGGTATACTGTACTGTATATAAATATATTGGCCTAAATATATATATATATATATATATATATATATATATATATATATATATATATATATATCATAGTGGGGGGGGGGTCTGGGTGTCCTCCCCCCAGGGTAATTTTCTGTATTCAGATAAACTTTTATGCACCAATTTACGGTGGAAATCCCTTTATTTAGCCTATCTGAAGAAGAAAAAAACAGATGACAATTCAAAATATATCAAAAATATAATGGAAAGTATGTTGTTGCGTGTCACTGGGCATTTTTAAGTGGGTATATGGAAATCCTGGAGCTTTCTTAGTGCATATACCTGCGTATCACGTAGACTACACTACTGGTTGAGATCTATTTGAATGTCCACAGTGTTAGCATAGTTAGCATTGCTAAGCCTCAGTCCTGGTTGCCAGGTCCTAAAGCATCCCCCAGTTTAAAATAAATGGGACCATGATTTACAAATTGAACCTTGAACCTTTCCCTATATGTTTAACTCTTTTTATGATTATTTGTGGACGTGCCAAGTAGTATGTGCAGTCTCCAGTCAGGGATTGGTCCAGTTGAGTCCAATCCTTCCCACTTCCTGCTTGGATCTAGAGGACACCGATTGGAGCGGCACCCAGGGCCACGTTGAAACAGAGCCTGTCTACGGCGAGCCTGTTCACTCCCTATTAAGCCCCATTGTACCGAATTTGGTTGCAGTTCCACCAGAGTTCCACTGGGGGGTGATCGCAGGCGAGTGCCAAATGAATGGGAGTCTATGGAGCTAAATGTGTCTCTTTCGCCTGATTGTTGTTGAGAAATCTCAGATTTGATTGTAGTTTTTGCAAGTACAACATTATAGGTTGAAAGTTGAACGAGCACTTATGTCCTTTCAATTTCTTACAGGTTGAGTCGTTGCCCATAGCACGCTAGCATTCTGCTAATGAATGCTGATTGGTCAGCGAAGGACTGATTACGATCGGACATCCCGCTTGACAGCATCCAAAGGGTATGTGTGTGTGTGTGTGTGTGTGTGTGTGTGTGAATATTTTGGCCTGGTCTTTAAAACATTAACAAACCTCTTTCTAGCACGTGTATTGACAGGGAGAGCCTTACCTATCAGCTGTTATGTTGATGCCTCAAGAGAACAAAGGAAGTGACTCAGAGGTTGGCCGTACGATGACATTTTAAAACTTTGTAGCATCCAGTCAATATTGAGAAGGCAGAACTGATGGTTAAATGACCTTTATTGCCGTCCGTGTCATCAACCACGCTAGGCTGGTAAAACAAATAACACATTACCGTCACATTTCAACCATTACACAGTCCTACATTGTTCAATCGTACATTATCAATCACACAACAATCCAACTCTAACTGCCCAATTGACCGAATAAACTTGTATTACTTTTCCGGCATTTTACAGTTTTTGACCATGAACCTTTTCAACTTTTCTTTCGTCTCTTCACCGTTTTGTCAAGCTGATTTCCGTTACCATGCTTCCGGTTCTGTGGTTACCAAAATAAAGCGATACCGTAATAATAAAACTGTAGCGTAGCTATAGTCAAAATAGTGTTTAACTACCCTGTTGGCTTCTACACTCCCACCAAATTATTTGCTGTTACACACATAAAACAGAAATAATTTCTTCAAGATTTAACCAAAATATAGAAATAACCTTGTAAACATGTTACAACTATAACTTCCATCAATACACTTAAGCATCGTAAATTTACCTTTCACAACTAGTAGCAGAACTAACTTATGAATGGGCGTTCTACTACAGACATTTTGTTCACACGTTGACCTTTTGGTAAGATCTGTCTGCAAAGCCTATTTTGACTTTCTGACAGCCATCTGTATCTTTACAGTGTCAATATTCTCAAGTTTCCACTGGGATCGTGGCTGCATTCATCCTTGTCCATTACTATGTCGCCTATTTGCATATTTCTTTTGCTTGTATCTTTGTCTGACCATTATGTTCTGCAGGTACTCCCTTTTCCATCTGCTCAAAACTGTTCGAGCAAATACTCTTGACCCATCGTTTTGTGCATACAAGTCCTCCTTAACGAACTGTCCTGGGGGAGGCAGGGGGTGAGGTTTTCATTGTGACAAGAATTTGGAGTTAGCGGCTCCAAACGTTTGGATCGTTGAGACTGTCTGTTGAGAGGCGCTGTTTACTATGCGCCTACAAGAAGGTTCTGAGTGAAGAGTGGTGAGTCGACCTGGTGCGAGAGCCAATGTTGCATTAAGAACGTTTCTCACAGTCCGGATCGTCGTTCCCCATACCCCACCTGCGTGACTAGCATGAGGTGTGTTTAGGACAAAGTCACATTGTTTTTCTGCAAGGAAGGTTGTAGTTTGTCAGTGTCAATTTCACCTTGCTGCATTCAGTTCGTTTTTGGCACCTACAAAGTTAGTACCCTGATCGCATTTTATTTGTCTGACAGAGCCTCTTATAGCGATAAAGCATCGGAGTCCATTTATAAAGCGTCCGTTGATAGGTCCTCTAGCATTCGACATGAATTGCACGTGAGTAAAAGCATGTGAAAAGGAGGCCATACCTTTATATTCTTTCCTTGCTTTTGGTTGAACGGTCAAAAACTCCATACCACAGTAAGTAAAGGGAGTGTTCAATTCTTCTGTGGGTAAGTCTCTCATTTTTGTCTTCCACAGTCCCTTCGACAAAACACACGCAATTGACAACTACAACTAACAAAGCATGGATCGTGTATCTCGTTCGTTGGCTGAAGCCTTTCCCTGATGATTGACCCTTTCGACAGTGGGCAATTATCAGTCTGGTGACGTGATGTTCTCTAGGAATGATTGTTGGATGTTTAACAGCTAGGCAGGGAGAGTGATGGAGCTCCTCCCACCTTGAGCACATTGTCTTTATCCAAAAGACATCCAAGTTGTACATTTTGTTGTTCTTTGAAAGTTGTTTGCCTTTGTTTTAAGGTCTGTAGTTGGTTTTGATATGCTTGTCTTTGTAAGTCTTTAATAATCACAGTTTCTGTGTTTTGTCCAGTTACAGTTGTGAGTGTCTTTGATTTGTCTCTGAGCAGGTATCGTCTGAGGAGCGATCGCGTACTCTGCAGACCAGGATGAGAACTTTGTGAGCCGGTCACTTAAGGCTTGTATGTTCAACTGTTTCTGTGCTTAGTGACTGTACCTTTCTCACCTCTGGGTCTCCGACTGGAAGTGCAATGGTCTCTTTGTTGGAAGCTGTATTTTCTTTTCCCACAGGAAGGGAGCCGTTGAACCAATTAGAAGAAAGCAGTTCATTTACAGATGTGCCCCTGGATGCCATGTCTGCTGGGTTTTCGCTGGTAGGCACATAAAACCATTGTTGCAGTGAGGTACTGTTGCAGTTTTCTGCACTCTATTAGCGACAAATGTGTGAAACCGTCTTCATCGTTGTTTATGTATCCTAGAGTGACCTTTGAGTCTGTCCAGAAGAACTCCTCAACATTGTCATAGACAGTCCTCTCTTAGCGTGTTACCTAGCGACTGATACTGCGCTCGCGTAAGTTCTAACCTCGGGATTGTGGGCCCTTTGTTGGAGACACGGTATGATGAAGGTACAGTGGACGTCTTCCCCTTTGTTATGAGCTGGATAAGACACGCCATATCCGGGCTTGCAAGAAAATGGTGTATTTCTCTTTACCACCAAAACGAGACAAACATCGCTGATTTGCACAATTGTGAGATCCACACCCAGGGCAAGATGCAGGTAGTGGGTCGTCCCATCTGTTCCTTGCGCACACATTTCTGGAGAATCCCCAGCACGGGAAGAAACCAGGCGATGAATGGACGGAAAGGCTTTGTTGGTCCTTTCTATGTTGAATGTAAACCCCCTTCACTCCAATAAATGCCAAGTCTCTTTCTTTTGTGTCATCAATAAGTCTTGTGTCTGTTGCATCCCTGAAGCTGGAATGCTTAAAACAGTGTTGACACAAATTTATTCAACCTCAGTCCACCCTTTGCACATAGTTCACGTGCTCCTTTGCCAGTTAGTATAGCATCCTTTACTGTCTCTGCACTGATGACTCCGTGGTCAGTAGAAGTCTCTTGCTATGACTGTGACCAACTGGATATGCAAAACTGTTCTCTTTGGCAAGTGCTTGAGCCATAGTTCGCACAACCGGGTGATGAGACGCAAAGAGATGTACTGTCATCCTGCGCTTGTGGTTGGCTGTTCATGTCCATCTTTCCACCATCGCGCCAAGTAGTTCGCGATCATTTTCTTTGACTTGAAACTGGTGAAACATTTTTTCAATGTCGCAATGAGAGCTACGGTGCTGTCTGAAGCCAAATACACCATTAGGTTGTTGATCATGTCAGACCGCTCAGTAAATCGTTAAGACAGGTCCTTGTGCTTTGCAGAGCAAGTCGAGACTGGCAGTAACTCTCAGGTTTCTTTGGAATAGATGCGTGATGCGGTATGTACCATGTCTCTCCAGGCCGGTCCATTATCATCCAGTTTCCCGGCATCACCTCTTTGATGATGTGGCTCATGTATTCATGTAGTCCCCTTTGTATTTTCATCTTTCATGAATTTGCGTTTGAGCTGGTTTAGTCTGGTTCTGGCAGTTGTCTGTTATCTGGCATTGTGGGGTCTCTTTAAATGGTAATGGCATTTCAAAATGTCATTTCAGTCTGTGTTATGCCATGCTCGAAGTTTCTGAAGGAATACTAAATCATCTTGCGACACAGTCTTTTCATTCCGTCAGTCTCTTTGAAATCTCTTTCCAAAGCACGTATTGCATCTGCTGGAGTGAAGGGAGGGATTCTTAACAGTGACTCGGTGACAGACTGCTCGCCAAAAATGTGTGTTCATGGTGTTGAGTGACTATGCCCATCCCAAGTCAGTGTGAATGGCATAGGGCTCATTTTCTTTGCCTAAATACTGTTGGGTGCAAGCTCTAGGACAAATTATAACCTATGAGGAAAAAACGAGGGGACCCGTTAAATCTAGCAAGACTCCACTTTCTGTTTCACATAGAGGCTGTTACAGGTATGTAACCTTTGTATGCAGTGGGTTAACTGTGGCGAGTTATAACCTCTCACTAAAATCAGACACCCACCACAACTTCATTTCTACCCACATAGTAGTTATCAGCTTTACTGACAAACATCGCACTCATGTGTACATCTGATCAATGAATACAGTGTACTGTGTGTCTAATAGCGCATAGACCATTTTTTAAGAGTTAGGGTAGTTGACAGCCACACGGAACTATCATTGAGGTGTGACTGACTGTTCAGATCTGGCAACATTAAAATGGCTGTAGCTGTTTTGAATGTTTAGCGGCTGCATTGTTTGTGCTCACACATGTTTCTCTTCTGGACCGTTCCTATAATTTTCATCAGAACATGTTGGGGTTGTCCAAATTTCACAAGCAGGCGGCATTTGCAGTTCTTAGCACTGTGTCTTGTTTTAGACAGCCATAACAAAGTCTATTGTCTTTCACATGTTTCTTTCTGTTTTCTAGGGACATTTTCACGAGGTCAGGGCACTTGTGGAGTTGATGGGTGCCTGGCACATTGTGCATGGATAGCCGTTAGGTGTTTTGTTATCGTACTTTTATCACTTTGTGCAGTTGTATTTGTATTAAATACACGCCTTGTTTCCTTTGATTTCCTTTGTGTTCCTTTTGTTGCTGTTTGTTTCAGTCAGCCGAAGTGCATGAATGGAGGTGACTGGGTTGCAGGCGACTTCAGCGCTAATGAGGAGGAAGAGGCCAAAAGCACTAAAACGGCTCACCCTCCATTAGAGCTTTGTTACCTCCTGTTCCATCTCGCGTTTATCCAATCGGGTTTTTTTAACAGTTTTTGGTTTTCGCTGTCAGAGTATTTGTAGCCTTTACAGGGCATTCGCGGAGAAGCATGCATTTATGAAATTCAAATCCCCCTTATCCATAGCATCTCAGCTGCACCTACCAGTCTGATAGCCTTTCTCAAATTTCTGTATCACAAATGGCTGGCCGTATCTATGGTTTGTTTGTCCCAAGCGGCTTGTATGCCTCCTCATCGTTTCTAAAGAAAGTCCCTTCAAGGCATTTTCGAGCTGGGCCCGTACTATCTTTTCAAATAGTACAACTTGTCTGCTGCTGAGATGCCCTTTTGTTCAATCAGTGACATGAGCGTGGATTTCCATTCAATAAAGCTTATTGGTTCGCCACTAAACACTGTGGGTTCTGGTGGGTAGTCTGTTCAGTTTAATGCTGTCTGACTGCTTGAGCTAGTTGAGTGACTTAGGGGAGTTGCTTACAGGAAGGAAGAAAGGCGGTGGGGCTGTTTGGGTGAAGTAGGGCTCACCTGTTCACTACTGCGTCATCCACCGTGATAACTCTCTGTCATATGCTTCAAACCGCCGAGCTGCTTTCACGTCCTCTGTGCTTTCAGTCCAACCTGATGTGAGCTGACATTTGTCTTGTGTCCTCTTCTAGCTTATCCTGTTGTCTAGTCTAGTACAGTCATATCGCCTCCTAACCACTGGTGAGAGAGTGAGTTTACACTCCCACACCCACCTACAAGACTTATAACTAAATTCTCCTTGTGCGATGATGGTGCCATTTGGTTTCTTATTTCTGAATATAACTTTAATACATCATCTCTCTTTTGCTCTATTATGTCTGCACGTTCTGACATCTCCTTGTCTGTGATATCTAACTTTAACCTTTCTCTGGTTTCGCGTACCTGTGTTTTCCATTGTTCATAAAGAGTTGTTAGTCTTTTTCTCTTTACTCATTTCTTCCTTTGAAATGTTGTCATCTTTTCCTTTTATTTTACTCTCGAACTCTAATTGATCTTTTTTCTTTCATTTTTTATTTTTTATCCCACACTCAATCCAAATTTCTGTTTAAACACTGTATTTATGTATTTACTTACGACTGTGATCCTCCATTTTGAGCACTGAGAACTGTTTTATTTTCTACCAACTTCTGCCATCTGCTGGACGTTCGTGTATTGCCGTTGGACTCATTAGCTACGTCAAGTGGCGGTGGCAACCTTACTTACAACAATATGAGAAGACTGATGGTTAAATACTTTATTTCCCGTGTATCAACAACGTAGAGCTGGGTAACAAATAAACCATGCATTACCGTCACATTTCAACATTACACATCCTACATAGTTCAATACCATTACAAATTAACATCACATAACATTGAAATAGCTCAAATATATTTCTCATTAACTCTCCTTGTCAATTGACGGCAAATCTTGTAGTTTTAACTTTTTCCGTGGCATTTTACAGTTTTTGACCATGAACTTTCAGACTTTTCTTTCGTCTTCTTCACCGTTTTTGTCAAGCTGATTTCCCGTTACCATGCTTCCGGTTTCTGTGGTTACCAAAATAAAAGCTTAGTACGCGTAATAATAAAACTTTGTAGCAAGCGTAGCTATAGTCAAAATAGTGTTTAACTACCCTGTTGGCCTTTACAGGCTTTTTAGAACAAAAAAAGTGACTTCTAACAACCAGCAGTGTGTATTTTCTTTGCCTCCCATTTCGAATGCAACATTCAAATTCCAAAACAAAAATAATATCCTGAGAAAAGTGGATTTTGAGGGGTATAGCTCCATAGACCTCTATTCATTCTGCACTTGCCCGTGAGCGCCCTCGTGTGGAACCAGAGTGGAACTGCAACAAGTTCAGAAACCGGAAGTTTCCCAAGAGTGGAAGTTCTCCCCTTAGACATTCTCTGGTTGAACACACTGTTGTGTGCGTGAGCGCTCGGCCTTTCTATTACCACGAGTTAACAGACACGTCTCTGCTGATTGGGTATCACCTGTGACTCAGCC
This sequence comes from Perca fluviatilis, assembly GCF_010015445.1. NCBI lineage: Eukaryota > Metazoa > Chordata > Actinopteri > Perciformes > Percidae > Perca > Perca fluviatilis. The sequence continues at coordinate 600,344 of NC_053113.1, read as the reverse complement.
AATAAAAGAGAGACATACCCACCAAACGAGAGAAAACTTGACTCAAAGCCTGAATCACACTGTTCCAAAGAACCAGGGGACCATAGGAAAACAGTGCTCTCTGTTTTGAGATTGAACTTGCCTCCTGCCTCACCCTCTAATCCAGAAGGAGCAATCAGGATCTCCTGTGGTTTTATATGTGGTGTCAGATTGTCACTCACTGCAGCAACTTGTCTCTCGGTGTGCTTTGTTGAATGTCAGTTATTCGCTGTGTGCAGAGAGATGCTTTGTAGTGAGACTACCTGCGAGACTAGCCTGGTCCTACCAGACTCTGGTACATTAGCCTGGTCCTACCAGACTCTGGTACATTAGCCTGGTCCTACCAGACTCTGGTCCATTAGCCTGGTCCTACCAGACTCTGGTCAACTAGCCTGGTCCTTACAGACTCTGGTCCATTAGCCTGGTCCTACCAGACTCTGGTACATTAGCCTGGTCCTACCAGACTCTGGTCCATTAGCCTGGTCCTACCAGACTCTGGTCAACTAGCCTGGTCCTTACAGACTCTGGTCCATTAGCCTGGTCCTACCAGACTCTAGTACATTAGCCTGGTCCTACCAGACTCTAGTACATTAGCCTGGTCCTACCAGACTCTGGTACACTAGCCTGGTCCTTCCAGACTCTGGTCCATTAGCCTGGTCCTTCCAGACTCTGGTACACTAGCCTGTATCTACCAGACTCTGGTACATTAGCCTGGTCCTAGCAGACTCTGGTACAGGCTGCTGGGATACTGGGCCAGGCTTTAGTTTCAGAAACTGATAACTGTCACATTTGTTGGTATTCTGTGTTAGATACACTTGGTTTAGGGGTGCTGTATTACCTGTCTTGGTTTAAAAGTTAAACTGATTAGTGCGGTTTTGTCTCTGTTTGTTTGTGAAGTTTGGAGCTTTTATTTTAAAGAGTCCTCTTTTGGAAGTTTGTGCACCTGATTTTTTTTTTTTCTCAAACTCTTTTTTCCACTTACATATCGGCTAAGATCATGTCTTGTCCCTGTGTCAAGTTTTTGTGTTTAGTTGGTTTCATGTTTTCTGTGTTTTCCTTTTCCTGTTTTATTTTGTAGTCTCTCTGTTTCCCCATGTGTTCTCTTGTTTTACTTCCTGTCTGCTACTTTTCTGCCTGTGTGATTTCCTGTCCCCACCCTTATGTGTTGCACCTGTGTCTCATTGTCTCCCCTGTCTCGTGTATTTAAGTTGTGTCTTTTCTGCAGTGTTGTGCCTGAACGCGTTCATTGAACGATAGTTCATGAACTATATATGGCTAAAACACACCGTAAACAGGCCTTCATATGTAGCGGAAAAAAACACCCAATCTGGCAACACCAGCCACCAGTGTCGCACCGCCGCATGCGACATCAAAACAAAAAGCAGCGCGGAGGCTTCATATGATCATTTAAACCAGTTTTACGACAAAGTCGATGAGGATGGGAAAAATCTTACATTTCTATGCAAACTTAAGCAACATATGGAAAAAAAGAACTATGAACTACACTGCTTTCTGTACCCCAGTGCAAGATCGTCTGTTTCCATGTGTTCAGCCTTCGAGCGGTTTTCCCTGTGTCCTGTATTCCTGAGATCCTGTTTTCCCTTAGATTTTGACCATTGCCCGTCTTCTCGGATTTCCCTTTTGCCTGCCGTTTAATGGACACTGTTGCTTGTGAGTTTTTTATTAGCTTGCTAATAAAACCATTGTATTTTACTCGCCTTAGTGGTGCATTTGTGGGTCCATTCTCTGATATGCATGATAGCTAAGGCTAATTTTACTAAAACAGGTTTTATGTTGCTTCCCTTTCACCTCACAAGCTGGGTCATAACACTGTATTGAAGAAAGCTTGTAACTAGCGATCGAGACCATGAACTCCTTTAGTATTGGCTCATTTTCTTATAGACTTCTATAAAAACAGACTTCTTTTTGGAGCCAGAGAAGTCACCCCCTGCTGGAAATTAGATTTAATGCACATACACTTTCAGAGCCCTTCATACGGCACTCGGAGGCCACTCGCAGAGATAACTGCTGCTGTAAATACTACTCACAGCAGCGAGCTGATGCTGCTGATCTTCAGCTCATTAGATGGCCATTTAGCTCCATCTAGTGGACAGATAGTAGAACTCCATCTAATGGAAGAATCAGAAAAGGGTTTATTGCCACAGTAAGTTACACCTATACATGGAATATGCCTTGTTGAAAGGTGCATACAAACACAAACAAACATTGTACACATAAATAAGAAATAAACACTAAATACAGAAACAGAAATATATACAAAATAGATATTGTAGCATAAGAAAAAGGAGGTTGAATGGGTTGAGAGCCTAATGCAAAAAATATATAGTGTCTGCAATGGGCAGATATATAGTTCAGGATGGTTCGTTCATAGTGTAGTGACTAGGGATGGGATGGGAGTTTAAGAGTCAATGTCAGTGGGACTGCAAAGGGAAAGAAACAGTTTTAATGGCGTGAGGTTTTGGTCCTGATGGACCGCAGCCTCCTCTCAGAGGGGAGGGGTTTCATCAGTTTAGGTCCGGGGTGAGAGGGATCCTAGAGGCGTACACATCCTGGAGAGATGGCAGATTGCCATCAATCACCTGTGTGACTTCTCTGACGCTGACTGTGTTTGTGAACAGGTTGGACTGGTTCTGACGTCTCTTTGAAGTTATGAACTGTGACGGTGTCTTCAGATCAAATCCACATCGACTTGAGGACTGACGAGGGACAATGAGCAGCTTCTTCTCTCCCAGTGTTTCCTCGACACATGAAGGAGGAAAGTGTCTGTAAAGTGACCTGAAGAGACTTCAGCAGGTGAGAATCTTACCAGAGGAATCTGGAAATGTTTGATGAAGAGAATCACTTTGATTCAACCTGTTTGACTGAAAGAAGAAATGTTGGTAACACTTAACTTGAAGGTATCTACATAAGCATGTCATGACAAAGTTATTGCACATGAACCTAAACCAATAAACCAAAATGTTTCCTTCTGGGTTGTCTGTATTTGTATAGCTAGACTATGATTCAAATGAGTCCATCTGAGTTAAAGGAAAGTGGTTTGGTTTGAGAATGATTTGCATGTATTACTGTTGGTAGTTCTCAGGTCAGAACAACAGCAGAATGTTAGGAAAATATAAGACGTGTAACTGGGGACGGCTGGATTGCCAAGAATTGCCCCTGTTTCTACTACAAACAAAACACACTGTTGGGTTGTTTATGCGGGTCTTCATTTGCAGCTCAACAGCTGGTTAGGTTGCTTTTACCCAAATGTTGGGTCCTTTTTTCTCCTCCTCCGTCCAACTTTATGGATCTAGTCTTCTGGCTTGTTCACCTGGCTTTAATGCACATTTTTATCCTAATATTTTTATATAACGTTATACAGGGATCTCTAGTGGTGTAACCTTATGGTCAATTAATGTTACTTAAGTTAAGGAGGCATGGCATTTACTGAGTGTGCTTTATCGTTATTACTTTGTTATTTTTATTAATTATATTTAATAATTTTTTATGCCGGAGAAAGCTGAGCTAACGAGCAATAGCTCATAATAATCTATTTTGCAGCGTAGCAGTGAGTTTGCTGACTGACTGTTGCAGGAGTTTGCACTATATTATCTGTATGTGGAGATGGAGAGCCACGTGCCGGATGTCCCTCACCTTCCGATGTCTGTACGTTAACGTTCTCAAACTCTGTTCGCTGTGGGAAACAACAACAAACTAGACAAACTAGAAAGCTACACGTTGAAAATGTCAAGTTTTAAAGAAAATTAGGATGGTGCAACAAGGCAGTCCTGCTTGGTTGTTTAAGGGAATGATTGTAAACATTTATAAAGAATATGTTTAGGGCGTTTCCTCTCTAACTGGGACGTTTTGGAACTGATTGGTGGGATTGCTGTGGACAAAGTAGGCTGCTGCTGTACATGCTACTCACAGCAGTGAGTTGATGATGCCGATCTTTAGCTCAGTTAGCACCATCTAGTGGACAGATAGTAGAACTCCATCATCTTTTAGGCTGGTTCTGACGTCACTCTAAAGTTATCTTCAAATGAAAATCGACACCGGGACTGACGAGGGACAATGAGCAGCTTCTTCTCTCCCAGTGTTTCCTCGACAAATGAAGAAGGAAAGTGTCTGTAAAGTGACCTGAAGAGACTTCAGCAGGTGAGACTCTGACCAGAGGAATCTGTAAATGTTTGACGAACAGAATCACTTTGATTCAATTTGTTTGACTGTACAGAAGAAATGGTTCTTTCTGGGTTGTTCTTCAGATTTTATATACGTATATTAGGACTATGGTTAATAACAATGTCTATATGAGGTAAAGGAGAGTGGTTTGAGAGTGATTTGCAATGAATTACTGTTGGTAGTTTGCAGGTAACAACAACAGAATATAATCTGAGTTCACATCATCAGTAAAAAAAACAGGGAGTGTCAGAACTGGTCGGAAAGCTCGGATCAACTGGGCCGTGATGTGTTTTATCCAAAACACAGTTGTACTTCGACAGTAAGGTATTCTGTACTACACATTGCCAAAGTACTTTAAAGTTCTGCTTTGAAATGTTAGGTTAGGTAAAGGTATACAAGTACTATCAGCTAAATGTACTTAAAGTATCAAAGTGAAAGTACTCAGTGCAGTAAAATGTCCCCTGATGGTGTTGCCGTATAATTTGTGATATGATGACATTATTCTCACTGATGCGTTCAGGTGTAAGCTGCATTTTACAGTTTTCAGTGCAATGTTTTGCATTTAATAAGTGAACAGTGACGGAGTGAAAATGACTACCAACCTACACAACCACACAACAGACAACTGCTCTTTAAAGTGTGAAAGCATTTATTAGACTTCAGTGACTCTGATTCATAATCAATAATTCTTTGCACAATAAACATTAATTATCCCACCACAAGTATAAAACAACCAAGTAGGGGTGTGTGTGTGTGTATGCCACAAAAGAGTTTAACATGGTGGGTAAGCCAGGAGAGTTGAGCTTGTTTGTTGCAATAGTATCAGATCTATGCAGTCAAAGAATTTGTGTGTGTGTGTGTGTGTGTGTGTGTGTGTGTGTGTGTTTTCAGCAGTAAAAAAAATCCATGGACTTTTAGAACTGGTCGTACACGGAAAGCCGTAATAAAACTGATCCCATAGTTGCCTGAAGGCATTCAATAGAGTTGAGTTTGTCTTCCTTTTTTCATACACTGAAAATAAAAAGGTCCTTCCTTTATACAGCGGTTATAGTTGGTCTATACAGAGCTGATAGCGACTGTTTTTACTAATGGAGTTATGTCACCTTCTTTCAGCCTTAGGCTGGCTTCACACTGCATGCGTGGCGTGAGCGTGAGCGTGGCATTAGTATGGCGTTTCTGTTGCGTGTCAGTTGCGTGGTGGCTGCGTGGCGGCTGCGTGGCGTTTTCTATGTCTTTACACACCAGAAACGTGTCTGACGCGGCGCTGCTGCTAGCCTTGTCTGGACACATGGATGTTTCCCATGAATATAAACATAAACATAAATATATACTGACCTGATTACAGCAAAGACAATGTCGGCAAAATAGGCCACAGAATATTTTGTTCTGTATTGACAGGTAATGATAATTATCTATATATTTTGTCTAAATTACATTTATATCTGCATTTATGTCAAAACCTCGAGACTTTCAAACATCAACATATCATTTATTAAATTAATATTTGTGTCAAAATGACATCTAAACATCTTTTTGTATTCTATTTTGGCTGGAAACACTTCCAACACGCTTGCGTGTCGGGTGAAAAATAGGCGTCGGTCCGATTTCTAGCAGGCACACGTTTTCTGAGATGTGCGTGTCACGCTGGCAGTGTGCAACCTCTAACCTGTTACCATGGGAGCCACACAGCTGACACGCTCACGCCACGCAGGCAGTGTGAAGCCGGCCTTAGTCGTGGCACTCGGCATAGTTTCCATTCATCACCGCTGATATTTGCCTGTTTTTAGAACCTTTGGTAATTGTATTGTGTGAAAGTGAAAATATCAAAAGGGGTTAAAATGGGTCACGAAGAACGCAAACTTTTTTTATATGCGGATGATGGATTTTGGTTGTAAGTAATCGGCAGATAAGCAGCATTTGTGATCTCAGTTATTGATTCCTTTTCTGAAATATCCGGTCACATGATTAACTGGGGTAAATCAGAGGCCATGCCTCTATCTAAAATAGCCATGAGGGAGTCGTGGCACTTCGAGTAGATGCCATCAAGTTTGACTTATTTAGGGATTGAACTAACACTGGGTTTGGAAAAAATAATGCAAGATAATATCTCTCCAGTTATTCAAGCTATCCAACCGATCCTACAAAACTGGGCAAAAATTAACATATCTTTATTAGGTAGGATTAATTTGCCCAAGATTTAAGGGGACATATTATGCTTTTCCCTGTTTTCTGTCATATCTAATGGTGAGGAGCAGAGAGTAACAACTGTGCTTTTCAGGTGTTGAGCTAATCACTCTGCCCAAGTAGCAGAAGTAGCAGTGCTTCGCCTTCTGAGAATATAGTTCCCAGTATGTATACGGTTAGAAGATGGCTGTGTCTCATGTGACCTTGTTATTTGTACACGCTGTGACTATACAAATCACAACATGTAAATAGGAAAATGTTGGCATTGTTTTGTCACTTATTGGGAGCAGTAGGCTAGATGGAGCCAGTTACCTCCAGGATCTGTGCTAGGCTAGGCTAGATGAAGCCGGTTTAAAAGCCTTTTTTTGACTGTAGAATTTTGCTGCTATATTCTATTAGTGTCAACTGCTAACTATAGTAGCTAACGTTACATGGCTAATGGCAGTAAAAGATGTCATCTGGGCTGCCAGTGTTGTCTGATTGGGTAGTGTTTGGTTCAGAAGCCTTTATCTGCGATTTATTTTTGAAGGTAGAAATTGCTGCTTCACTCCACTACAACGTTAGCTTACTGCTAACTATTGAGAAGCTACATGCTAACGAGACATAGTTGTAATCTTGACCAATGCTGGTCATTTCTCCCAATATTCAGGTCCCTTTACTGCTGGTACACTGCTGGTACATGTCCGGTTGTGTAATATTTGGTTTAGAAGCCTTTATTGGTGATTTTTCACGGTACAAAGCTATATACTCTGTTGCAGTAGCTCCAGCTTCAAGTAGTGAAACATAGAGCGGAGGCCCCGGAGATTCCAGGAAGCACACTGGCCAATCAGAGCAGACTGGGCTTTTTCAGGAGGAGGGATTAAAGAGACAGGTGCTCTTACAGAGCGTCTCATACAGAGGGTGAATCAGCAGTAGCCATGGGCAGTATGAGAAAAATAAAGTCTAGAAATAGAAAGTTTTTTTTGTTCTAGTACAAACACAAAATGCTATATAATAGTTGCCCTTTAATAATATTTTATATATTTTACCTTTACATTTTTCACCCAGCAATTTTAAGATGTATAACACTATTGTAGTGAGCTATGTGTGGGAGGGCAAAAAGCCAAGTTTTAATCATGTTAAATTATATGCAAGTAAAGAGAGTGGAGGGCTTGCAATTTCTAAAATAGACTGGCCAACACATGCTGACACAGGCTAACGTGCTAACACATGCTGGTGACCCAACACAGTAACCTGAGCTATTTAAATTAGCTGGAACTTCTGGTTAAATCTCATTGGCTAAACTCGACTATGCAATCTCACTTTCTTAGTTAAGATGAATGATTTCCTCGACTGGGACCCATTCTGGGAAGTGATTGAAGAAAAAGACCTGATTTCTTTTGGAGGCTTTCCTGACTCAAACGGTAAGACCAGTGCCCTTTAGGAAGCCATTATTGTTTTTCGCCAAAGAAAGTTAGACAAAGACCCATCAAATAATTAAAGCTACATTGTGTAAGAATTAACTAAACTAACTGAATATTATTTCCAGCTCTATCCATCATTTACACGCAGCAGCTGTTCTAGCCACTCCAATATTAACTTTGGTCTTGTTGCTTTGCCTGTCGCGTTGTTGTTTTAATTCTCTTTTTAACTTCCCTGGCGAGTAATCTCCCCCTGGCATTCGTCATGGTGCCACTAGCTATGTTTCCATCCACACGTTTTTGGTTTTTCCACACGAAAAAATGCCTCATGGAAACAATGAAATTCAACTGAATTTCATGAATATCAACTCAAAGGAAATACGTTTGGTCTCATCGGATTTTATCTTGATCGATATACGACTTATGCGATAAACGCTGATGGAAATGTTATTTGCCGAATAAATAATGAATTGCGATTAAGATTTAGGTCATTTTATGGTTGCAACCATTTCCGCCCAGTATTTCTGCTCTGTTTGCACACATGGCGGGTGTCAACAAAGACATGATGGAAGCGGACGAACGAGGAGACGAGAGACTTTTTGAATTTAATGATCGTCTACCACAGCCTGTAGTACGGTTGATGGCCAGCCCTTTCTATTGACAAAATACCTGTAGCCTTCAGCAGGGGATCTAATCGGGACGTGAGTCCCGTCTATTGCGCCATACACCTGTGGCATAAGGTGCGCTCTGGAGTTACGCAGCGAGATATCATGCGCCTCATCCACTCCAGGTAGGTATATATACCTTCGCATCATCCTCGTTCGTATGGCGTGGCACACAGCGTAAACACACTGGTGCATGGTGGTTTTGCTGACTCCAAACGTTTCACCTACCACTCTGTACTCTGCGCATGTAGCCAGTTTGTAGAGCGCAATGGCGTTACGCTTCTTGGTTGGAACCGGAGGGTGATAGCTTGCGACATCTGGGGAAAGGGACGGGCCAATAAAATTACACAACAGGTCAAATGTTGTCTTGGTCATCCGAAAATGCTTCAACCAAAGAGTTTCTGTGAAGTGTCTCTGAACCACGATCTCCCAGAACAGTTTGGAGCACTGTCGTTCCCACACCACAGGCCGCCTCCGTTGTCGTCGGGCATTTACGTGCCTCTGCATCTGCATCATCATAGCAATGTGTTGATAGCATCGTTTTCTTATTATAGCTTGATATGTCGCTATCAGCTGGCACCTAAGCACTATTACAACTTGTGCAATATTGATCATTTGTTAGTAGATGGCGCGATCCATTTTGTCTAGCAAAACATTGTTCGCAAATGTTTGCTTGAATGTTGTGCGATTCAGTGCGAAAATGAATGGAAAAACCTCAAATGTCTCAAATCAATTTGATATACCAATTTGACCGCAAAACAGCATGTGACATCATTACACAACAGGTTTTTATTCGCTTTAAAACGTTGGATGGAAACACACTTTCATCAGCTTTATTCGGATGAGTTTTTTTACCGAACTTCAGATAATTCGATTGACCAGTGGATGGAAACTTAGCTACTGAGTGTAAGAGGGCGAAATGCAGAGGAATATCCCTCTTTTGGCTGATGTATTTTAAAGATGGAGGCGCAACAAGTGAGTCGCTCGTATGTATTCTGAATGATTTTGAATGTCAGATTCTACGCTAAAGGAATACTTTAATTAGTTGATGGAAGTAATTACACATGAATGTGAGCACCAGCCAGATACTAATACTTTGTATTATTAATAACAGCTAATGTACTGACACATAGAGGAGAGCGATGTGTCCTATGTTATGAGGTGAATACATTGTTAATTAACTTCTGAAGTTTCATCACCACCGAGTGAGCCTTTCTAGCAATAACTGGTATGTCTTGATTTTTTATTCCTTCGACTTAGGATTTAATATCTTTTAAAAAAAAGTCGTCTACTGTAATATTACCTAAGTGAATACAGCATTTCCTTTTTTTTCTCAAAAGCATCATATGTCTTAAAATTATATTCCAGGATATACTGTCCTTTCTCTCACAGAACAAGTCATTAGATCAGAATAAAATCTGTTTTACTTCTGTGCATCTCAGATAACATTTTCACTCACTAGCACCACTACTGCTGTCATTACTAGGCAGTGTTTCCTTTAGAATTTTTTTTGCAGTGGGGGCAGGTCTGTCCGAACACCCCAACAACAATATGAGGCATATTTTCAGCTGTGATTGAACTGTATTTTTTGAGGAACTGAGGACGATGAGCTGACAGAACTGACAAGTTGAACGTTGTCCATTTAGAACAGAACCACCGCGCTGACGTTTTTGGTGGAGCTGGTTGTTAGTCGACTCGGAAGAAAGCGAACACTTTGACAGTAAACTACATCAACACAACAGTATGTGGAGTTAAACTGGACGGGCCCAATAACCTCTGAATAGTTCTACTTGTTGTTAAACTGGATGGGCCCAATAACCTCTGAATAGTTCTACTTGTTGTTAAGGATAATTTAAAAGGCAACTGCGACTACATTGTGCGTCTGCCCTATTTATATACCATGGTGGCAGAAATTTTGCCATCAATCAACATAGAGGAAACACTGCTAGACATTGTGCCAAAATATGAACATTAACGTCACTGTCAGTGGGCTTATTTGCTAGCAAACCACCGCTAAGGAAAGATCCATCATATTGATAGCACCTGAGAAAACGTTGCGTGACACAGGTGATTTAACGTCACTGCTCATTTTACATACAGTTTAGCAACAAAACAAAATGCTGAGTGGAACATTACTTAGATTTTTCATGTTGGTATTGAATGGTATGCATCACTTGGAAAGTGAATACAGCGTGTTGCATGAATACATTGTCTTCTGCAGCGGGGAGTCAAAGGCAGAGTAGTTTTTATCAACAACGGTTCATTTACAGGATAGTTCGGATGTCCCTCACTTTCCACTTTCTTTGTTTTAACTTTAAACTCTGGTCAACTCGAGCGCAATTAAGGCTGAAAATGGCAAGTTTTATGGAAAGGTTAGATCATGCAACAAGGCAGGCCTGCTTGGTTTGTTCGGGAATTATTGTAAAGATTTACTAATAATATGTTACAGTATTTCCTCTCTAACTGGGATGTTTTGAAACCGATTGGCGGCGATTTTCTATGGACAAATATGCACGGCCATACCCTGGTAAGAGCAAAGTATGTTTAACCATGTATCCAATTCTAATTCTAATTGATATAGGTTACATGTTACTGTATTTTGTGAACAGTTAATTTAATTTAATATTTTATGTGGCGTTTTCTTTTTCGGGGTGCAAATGTTCCACCAAAACAAGTTCCTTCCCAAGACCATTTTGAAGACCTATGATCACTGCGTCCAGGGCTTAGCGCTGCCCAAGATGATTGTGATTGGTTTAAAGAAATGCCAATAAACCAGAGCACGTTTTCTCCCTATCCAGGGATGTTGTGTGGACTCTTCTTATCGTGTCTTGGGTTTGATTAGCAGTAAATTCATCAAATTCAGTATCCATAACGCTTTTCCGAGCTGTCATACTGGGACACCCGTGAGCGCTGTTTCCATGGTAAATCAGCCATCAAGGCTTACGGTGCTGTTTGTCACTCTACTAATGCTGTACTCACGCTGTGGTTTATTTGGTTGTCATGACCTCGCGAGTGAAGTTGCTCACCCTTAATAGGTAGAGAGAGCGGATGACTGTTCACTTGAGTTCATTGGAGCAGACAGCTCTGCAGAGTTGTGTAATGATAATTTTGATCTAATGACTAATGAAATTATTTAGTAGCGGTGCACCCGACAATCAAAGGTATCAGGTAAACAGATCAAATCGATTGATAAACTACTAAAATAATCTTTATTTTCAATTTCAAACTACTTTTCATTTGTCATCTGTTGTTTGTATCAGGATGCAACAGCAGAGACCTGGACCTGAACCCAGCAGTGTGTCCATGAGAAGTGACCGGTCTATGGCTCAACCTATTTACTTTAAATGTGGACAAGCTGCAGATGGGGGGTAAGAATATAAAAGTGATCTGGGTTACTGTTACCAGGGGGCAAGGTTAGGGGTTAGGTTTGGATTAAAACGCAGCATCCGTGATGGGTGCTACGAGGGGCACAGGCACAAGGGGACCATAGGTGTGGAAGACCACTTAAAAAACAAAAAAACTAGTTCAGTTATTTAAATGGCAATTAAAAGGAATAAGTGTTTAAAAAGCCCCCCATCTACCCCATTGTAGAGGGTGAAACATTTTCGGGAGTCCTGCGGTACGGGAGTCAATTTCACTATCGGTAACGTGTTCGGGACGGACAAAGCATAGAAATCAACGGGAGCAGGCGGGAGCGGGACAGAGATTAAATTAAAAAATTACGCTGCAATACGGTGAGTGCACCCAAAGATTGCAGGGCATTTTGTTTTAGAAAAGAGAACTACTTACAACTCACAATTCGTTTGTTGATTGGGAATACCGTGACCGGCGGGAGTCCTGAAAAATTGTCACTACCCAACCCTAACCCACCCCCCAATAGTGAGAGACAAACGGCTCTGCTCTGCAGCACTGCATTCACACTACTTGTGTTATAACATCAGCGCAGCAGAGCAGAGGAGCTGCTCTCGCTCCCTCGGGCCATCGCTACAGCAGAAACGTACACACACAGACACAGACACACAGTCTGATAACTTTAGACAACACAGGGAACAAAACGGGAGGGGGACGGGATCCGGGAGTCTTTCTCTTGGGATTTTGCAGGACAGGTTTTTTTTGGGGGGGCAGTCATGTGATCGGGATGTGACGGAGTATTTTCGTGGGCTCGGGATGGGATGGGAGCGACAATTGATTCCCATGTCACCCTCTACCCCATTGTCACAGTGTGACAATTCATTTTTGCAAAAAGATAAATGACAATTGATATAATGATAATTTATTTACATTAAAAATATTAAATTTATGAGCGCTAAACTGCCAAACATCATTTCTTAAGACGCTTAAGCCAACTTACACTTTATTGATCACTTCATCTAATTACTGAAGGTCCTCCTATTCCCTTTAAAGTTGGGCAAGATGAAGGAATGTAATGATGGGAGGTAACAATTTAAAACAGAACTTACTTATCATCTGAATCTCCTGAGAAGAAGAATCAGGTCATGGTGGAGAGCTTAATAGTCTGTTGTAGGACTCAACAATATACAGTATAGTGCCAGCAGTGACATAACAAAATGTGAAAGGTGATCTTGAGTACAGTTCATGCATACTCCCGTACCTTAACCTCACTGCACCATCAGCATCCCTGAACCACCCTCCTGTTCTGTTTTCCTGATCGATCCAGATGGTCATGATGTGTTTAAGAGTTCCTGGAGTTACACACAGGTTGGATCCTGGTTAAACCACTGACAGAGGTTCTTTGGTGATGTAAGCATGTCATGTAGCTCTGATGATAAAGTTAATTTTGCCTGGCTCTATTTCCCATAGATCCCCCCAGCTGATCTTTCTCCTCTCAATGCTTTCCCACCACAGCCGTTACCCCTGACCTTATAACCTGGATTAAATATCACGTAAATGTGATGCATTAAAGGTTTTGTGGTCTGCTCTGGTTATTTTTTTGTGGTCAGCTAAAGTTAATGTTAAAAGTTGCTGCTGATACTTCCTGTATGTGTTTCACAATAAATGCAGCTTGTCAGAATATTCTCCAGGGTTCCTCGAGTGGATCAAAGAGGACATGTTGGTGTCTACTCTTGCCCTAGGCGTGGAGGTTGGATACATTTTAAATCCCACTTAAATTTAGAGGACACAACAAATGGATGCTAGGTATTGTAAATTCAGGCTTTAAACAAGTGAACTTGTCCTTGAGTTACTTGATAGTAGACTGGAGAGCAGATGTATCTGTAAGACTGCAGCCAAAGATCTTTTCAAGGCTCTTGTTTGGTTTCTCAGAGATTGATGGGGTCAGGTTGCCATCCAGAGAGAAACAGAATTTGACCACAGCTCTGCCATTATGCAGAATAAGGGACCTGGATTCAGTTTCAGAAGTTCTTTCACACCCTGTTGGATCCAGTCTCAGCTGCCTTGACCAACTTTACAGCCAAAAGGGCAACCGGATGGTGCCACAGGTTTTTATCTCCTTCCTGACGTGATGTCACTCTAAAGACATTATCCTGGAAGTGACTTTCAGGCTGAAGTTACTGTATTTGTTAGGAACGAAGTCCTTGACCTTTTCAGTAACCTAATGTGGGTTCAGGCCAGCTTGTAAGGTACGAACCTACAGTATATGCATGTAATCAGTGGACGATCCGCTACATCTTAAGCCACAGCTGCATTCTCACTGCAGATAAATGGTCACACTTGTTTTTTAGGGACATTGCCCTGAAGCCCATCTTGATGAGGTGCTCATTCTCTCTCTCTCAAGTATTTGTTTAAAGTTCTGTCTGCAGCTAGCCTGAGTTCTTCCTATTCCCCTGGAAGTTTCTTCATGAGCGGCCAGCTGTCACTTCACTCACCCAACTTGTTCTTGGTTGTCTCCAAGTGTGTTTCTAGGTGTCACTGGCTACACCAGATGTGGTTGTTTAGATATACACTAAGGTACACTTTATCACATCATTAATGACTGGTGTTTCCGCTTTTTCAACATTTGACACCCTCTTCCAGGTGACCCAGCCAACCTTGCTCAAACCCCATAGATCACTCTGTCAATCCATGTCCACCTGGATCTTTCAGCAGTTTCTGATGTGATCCTCATGGCTCATTAATGCTCAGCAGTGTGACCGCTTTGCAGAGCGATCAGCCAAAAAGCCACAACTTCAACATTCACAGTTTAAACAAGATAACCTGCGTTGAGGCTTCTGACTGTAGGACGCTTTCAGGCCATTGTAATGTTAGTGGTTCATGCCACCCAATCTACCTCCTGAGCCACAGTTGCCCTGTTATTCGTCGTCGTAATCTCAGAAAACCTTTAGTTAGTTGTGTGCAGATTTACAACAGTAACTGTTGTTAAACTTGTTGATGTCTTCTGTACAGATTTCAGCAGGAGAGCTCAGAGGGCCTCATTGGTCGGTCTGCCCAGCAGCAGCAAACAGACTTGGACTCCATATTTCATGTGTGTACATGTACAAACACAACTTTTGCTATTAACTACAGATTAAATGCTGAACATTCTTAAACGTGCTACTCTGTTCAAAACAGCAGGCCTTCAGACTGATAAATAAGATTTTGTATTCTTAAAATTACACGTTCAGTTCATCATTCTGTTCCAGCTGCTGGGGGAGAAAATTGCTACTTTTGGAAAGAACGAGCTGAAGAAGACCAAAAAGGTTCTGAGTCCAGATTACCTACAATGCTTACAGAGTGAGAGGGAGGATGAGATGTTGGATCATGAGGATGAAGAGCAGAGGAGGACCATTATAGAGGCATTTCTGAAGATCACACTGTACTTTCTTAGGAGAATGAAGCAGGAGGAGCTGGTTGATCGTCTACAGAGCAGTACGAGGATTTTAACTGATTTAACATGATTTTAAAATGGGACATTTACTAAGCAATATATAGTCATGCTTTGAGGAAATGTCAATGTTGAAATATGTTGTTTGACTTATTGATCTTCTTTTTTGTGTTTTCATTAAGGAAGTCGTTCTGTAGTTTGTAAGCGTAAACTCAAGTCCAAGCTGGAGAAAAAGTTCCAGTGTGTGTTTGAGGGGATTGCTAAAGCATGCAATCCAACCTGTCTGAATCAGATGTTCACAGAGATCTACATCATGGAGGGAGGGACTGCAGAGGTCAATAAAGAACATGAGGTCATACAGATTGAAACAGCATCCAGAAAACCAGACAGACCAGAAACAACAATCACATGTGAAAAAAAAAAAAGACATCTTTAAAACCCCACATGGAAGAGATGAACCGATAAGAACAGTGATGACTAAGGGAGTGGCTGGCATCGGGAAAACAGTCTTAACACAAAAGTTCACTCTGGACTGGGCTGAAGGCAAAGCCATCCAGTTTATAATTCCATTTACGTTCAGAGAGCTGAATGTGCTAAAGAGAAAAAGTAGTTGGTGGAACTTGTTCACCACTTCTTTAGTGAAACCAAAGAAGCAGGAATCTGCAGGTTTGAAGAGTTCCAGGTTGTGTTCATCTTTGATGGTCTGGATGAGTGTCGACATCCTCTGGACTTCCCTAACACTGAAATCCTGACTGATGTTACAGAGTCCACTTCAGTGAATGTGCTGCTGACAAACCTCATCAGGGGGAATCTGCTTCCCTCTGCTCGCCTCTGGATAACCACACGACCTGCAGCAGCCAATCAGATCCCTGCTGAGTGTGTTGACATGATGACAGAGATCAGAGGGTTCATTGACCCACAGAAGGAGGAGTACTTCAGGAAGAGATTCAGAGATGAGGAGCATGCCAGCAGAATCCTCTCCCACATGAAGACATCACGAAGCCTCCACATCTTGTGCCACATCCCAGTCTTCTGCTGGATCACTGCTACAGTTCTGGAGAAGGTGTTGAAAACCAGAGAGGGAGTAGAGCTGCCCAAGACCCTAACTGAGATGTACATCCACTTCCTGGTCGTTCAGTCCAAACTGAAGAACATCAAATACGGTGGAGGAGCTGAGACGGATCCAGAGAGCAGGAAGATGATTGAGTCTCTGGGTAAACTGGCTTTTGAGCAGCTGCAGAAAGGCAACCTGATCTTTTATGAATCAGACCTGACAGAGTGTGGCATCGATATCATAAAAGCCTCAGTGTGCTCAGGAGTGTTCGCACAGATCTTTAAAGAGGAGAGAGGACTGTACCAGGACAAGGTGTTCTGCTTCGTCCATCTGAGTGTTCAGGAGTTTCTGGCTGCTCTTTATGTCCTCTGAAATTCACCAACTTTGGAGTTAACCTGCTGTCAGAAGAACAAACGTTCAAAGTGTTCAAAGAACAATCAGCAAGTTTTTACCAGGGTGCAGTGGACAAGGCCTTGCAGAGTCCAAATGGACACCTTGACTTGTTCCTCCGCTTCCTCCTGGGTTTTTCACTGGAGACCAATCAGACTCTCCTACGAGGTCTGATGACACAGACAGGAAGTAGTTCACAGATCAATAAGGAAACAGTTGAGTACATCAAGAAGAAGATCAGTGAGGATATGTCTGCAGAGAGAAGCATCAATCTGTTCCACTGTCTGAATGATCATTCTCTAGAGGAACAGATCCAACAGTACCTAAGTTCAGGAAGTCTTTCCACAGATGAACTGTCTACTGCTCAGTGGTCAGCTCTGGTCTTTATCTTACTGCCATCAGAAAAATATCTGGATGTGTTTGACCTGAAGAAATACTCTGCTTCAGAGGAGACTCTTCTGAGGCTGCTACCAGTGGTCAATGCCTCCAACAAAGCTCTGTACGTGCACACACAACTATCCAGACTAATCACAGATTTTCTTGATTCCGAAAAAAATTATTCTGTTTGTAATTGTGTTTTTATGTGTTTCTTATTCCTCTTCAGACTGATTGACTGTGACCTTTCAGAGAGAAGCTGCAAAGCTCTGTCCTCAGTTATCAGCTGCCAGTCCTCTAGTCTGAAAGAGCTGGACCTGAGTAACAACAACCTACAGGATTCAGGAGTGAAGCTGTTGTGTCCTGGACTGAGGAGTCAACACCGCACACTAGAAACTCTTAGGTTGGTGTTCAGATATGTGAATATGATGACCCTCTGAGCTGTTATCTTCTTCATATGTTAATGGCCTTTTTATTAAATTCCTTTCAGACTGAGTGGCTGTTACCTCTCAGAGAGAAGCTGTGAAGCTCTGTCCTCAGTTCTCAGATCCTAGTCCTCTAGTCTGAGAGACCTGGACCTGAGCAACAATGACTTGCAGGATTCAGGAGTGGAGCTGGTGTCTGATGGATTGAAGAGTCCACACTGCAGACTGGAAATTCTCAGGTTGGGCTTTTTATTGTGTCCCTTTCAGACTGAGAGGGTGTAAACTGTCAAAGAAAAGCTGTGAAGCTCTGTCTTCAGTTCTCAGCTCCCAGTCCTCTAGTCTGAAAGAGCTGGACCTGAGTAACAACATCCTTCAGGATTCAGGAGTGAAGATGGTGTCTCCTGGATTGAAGAGTCCACACTGCAGACTGGAAATTCTCAGGTTGGTGTTCAGCTATTTACAAATGATAACCCTCTGGGCTTTTATTCTCTTCATATATAAATTATTAGTTGGGCTTTCTATTGAATCATTTTAGACTGAGTGGCTGTAACCTGTCAGAGAGAAGCTGTGAACGTCTGTCCTTAGTTCTCAGCTCCCAGTCCTCTAGTCTGAAAGAGCTGGACCTGAGTGACAACAACTTGCAAGATTCAGGGGTGAAGCTGGTGTCTCCTGGACTGAAAAGTCCATACTGCAGACTGGAAACTCTCAGGTTGGTTTTCATCAATCGATAACTGCCCACTCCTGCCCATCTGATTAGCATCACCACGCTCGATGGGTTGGAATTAGAAAATGTGGCGGTGTACAAGTACTTAGGTGTATGGTACAAATACGTAGGTGTCTGGTTAGACAGTTAAATTAAATTTAACTTTATTTGCCACCTTTTTCACATGACTTTTGAACGTTAGGGTGGAGTCATACATGACTCCTAGATACTTGAATTCATTAACAATATCAAGCTCCTGTCCTCTAAGGAACACATTAGAATGTGACACCTTCATGTTTTGTTTAGTAAACGTCATGCAAACAGTTTTTTGGGGTTTAGGTAGAGACATGACTTAGTGAGCCAGTCATCAATGTGAACCATAGCAGATCTAAGTGTGGATGCTATCTCTTGATAGTTCTTAGCATGTGTAAAGATTACAGCATCATCTGCATACATCTGGACATCAACATTTTTACATGCCTCTGGTAGATCATTTCTATACAGTGTAAACAAGATTGGACCAAGTATGGAGCCTTGGGGGACCCCTACTGGACATTCACACAGTGGGGACTTTGAATCATTAATACAAACACATTGCTTTCTACTGGACAGATATGATTTTATCCAGTTGAGAGCTTGCTCAGAAAAATTAAAATATGTTAATTTAGATAAAAGACCTTCGTGATTAGCAGTATCAAAAGCTCGCTTTAGGTCTAGGAAGACAGCATCAACATAAGAACTCTTATCTAAGTATCCTTTAACCTTTTCCAAAAACAAACAAACAGCTGTTTCTGTCGATTGATGGGCCATGAACCCAAATTGCATAGGGTGGAGTGAATTATTGCTTTTATTGAGATGTTGAATCATTAATTTACCCACCCATTTTTCAGCTATTTTAGAAACAACCGGCAAAATACTGATTGGCCGATAATTTGCCATATCTGATCTTTCACCCGATTTAAAAATGGGTGTGACCATGGCCAACTTGCATGCTGATGGCACAATGGATTGTATTAAGGACTGATTAATCAAATGTGTAATAGGCTGTATAAGGGTATCTTTGTGCCTTTTTAAAAAAATGGTATCAAGGTCATAGATATCCATTGCCTTAGAATTTTTTAAGCCACTGATGATATTTGCTACTTCTGTTTCAATTATTTGTTGTAGGTGAAAAATCAGCAGTGCATAATTAATGGTACAAATAGAGTAGCTAGGTAAATTTAAAAGTTGGGTTATTTCATGAACAGAGTCTAAAAAGAAGGTATTTAGTTCTGTAGATATGATGGTTGGATCTGTGACTAGTTTAGTGTTAATTTTCAACTCTAGTTCTTTATTGTTAAAATTTTGTTTTCTGCTAATCAGCTTGCTGATGGTTTGCCTTATCTTTTTCCCATTTCCTCTTGCCTCTTCAATAGTATCAATGAAAAACTTGGCTTTAGCTTGTCTCAGCCTTTTTATTACTCTGTTTCTTAATGAGGTAAATTTTTTCTGTTGTGAGACCTGATTTTAAAGATTGTTTCAATAATTGATCTCTTTCCTTCATAAGTTTCCTACACTCTTCATTAAGCCAGGGCAATGTGTCCCTGCTTTCTTTTGGCTCCGCTTTCTGAGGTAGGGCCCCCTAGCATTCTTAATTGTTGAGGTGAATTGGTCACAGTCACTCTCCAGACATAAAAGTGGCAGCGACCAGCCTCTTTCTAGATTCGAACAAAAGGCAGGATTTGATTCTGAAATAATATCCTAATTTAAGTTTTAATCTTTTTGCTAGCTGCTGAATATGAAGGGTAAAAGAACGAGATTCATCAATTAAAATACCAAGATATCTGTACTTACAAACACATTACATTTTCATACCCTGGGAAGTTAAGATTGAAGGGAGATTTGATTTAGATTTTGAATTTGAAAAAAGCATGACTTTAGTTTTTTTCTGCATTTAAAACAAGTTTTAAATCATAAAGATTCTGTTGAAGCGTGTTAAAAGCAAGTTGTAACTGGGAGAGGGCCTAGTCTGCGGTGGGTGCAGAGCAATACAGTACAGTGTCATCAGCATAAAAATGAAATTTTACATCAGACACGTTATGATCAATGTTATTGAATTTGTGTTTGGTAGATTATTTCTCTGTGGTAACAATGCTTTCTGGCAATAAATCTTATACCGTTGGAAAGCCTGTTTAGTTCCCTTTCAAATGGCGCCCCATTTGTAAAGAACATGCATTTGTGGGATGAGCAGCAGTGCTGAGTATCAGGCTGGTGACCAGCATGAGGAGGAGGTGCCAGGCTGTTGTGGCTGTGTATGGTTCTTCCACATGCTACAATATGTCTTGTTTCTTCAAACTTCAATCATCCAATCCACCAAACACCAGATGAGTCAATGGCCGAATAAGCTGTTTGGCATTGGAAGAGAAGATTTGGCAAATCTTTCATGGGTGCAACCGACATACTCAGTGGGGACTTTGAATCATTAATACAAACACATTGCTTTCTACTGGACAGATATGATTTTATCCAGTTGAGAGCTTGCTCAGAAAAATTAAAATATGTTAATTTAGATAAAAGACCTTCGTGATTAGCAGTATCAAAAGCTCGCTTTAGGTCTAGGAAGACAGCATCAACATAAGAACTCTTATCTAAGTATCCTTTAACCTTTTCCAAAAACAAACAAACAGCTGTTTCTGTCGAGTGATGGGCCATGAACCCAAATTGCATAGGGTGGAGTGAATTATTGCTTTTATTGAGATGTTGAATCATTAATTTACCCACCCATTTTTCAGCTATTTTAGAAACAACCGGCAAAATACTGATTGGCCGATAATTTGCCATATCTGATCTTTCACCCGATTTAAAAATGGGTGTGACCATGGCCAACTTGCATGCTGATGGCACAATGGATTGTATTAAGGACTGATTAATCAAATGTGTAATAGGCTGTATAAGGGTATCTTTGTGCCTTTTAAAAAAATGGTATCAAGGTCATAGATATCCATTGCCTTAGAATTTTTTAAGCCACTGATGATATTTGCTACTTCTGTTTCAATTATTTGTTGTAGGTGAAAAATCAGCAGTGCATAATTAATGGTACAAATAGAGTAGCTAGGTAAATTTAAAAGTTGGGTTATTTCATGAACAGAGTCTAAAAAGAAGGTATTTAGTTCTGTAGATATGATGGTTGGATCTGTGACTAGTTTAGTGTTAATTTTCAACTCTAGTTCTTTATTGTTAAAATTTTGTTTTCTGCTAATCAGCTTGCTGATGGTTTGCCTTATATTTTTCCCATTTCCTCTTGCCTCTTCAATAGTATCAATGAAAAACTTGGCTTTAGCTTGTCTCAGCCTTTTTATTACTCTGTTTCTTAATGAGGTAAATTTTTTCTGTTGTGAGACCTGATTTTAAAGATTGTTTCAATAATTGATCTCTTTCCTTCATAAGTTTCCTACACTCTTCATTAAGCCAGGGCAATGTGTCCCTGCTTTCTTTTGGCTCCGCTTTCTGAGGTAGGGCCCCCTAGCATTCTTAATTGTTGAGGTGAATTGGTCACAGTCACTCTCCAGACATAAAAGTGGCAGCGACCAGCCTCTTTCTAGATTCGAACAAAAGGCAGGATTTGATTCTGAAATAATATCCTAATTTAAGTTTTAATCTTTTTGCTAGCTGCTGAATATGAAGGGTAAAAGAACGAGATTCATCAATTAAAATACCAAGATATCTGTACTTACAAACACATTACATTTTCATACCCTGGGAAGTTAAGATTGAAGGGAGATTTGATTTAGATTTTGAATTTGAAAAAAGCATGACTTTAGTTTTTTTCTGCATTTAAAACAAGTTTTAAATCATAAAGATTCTGTTGAAGCGTGTTAAAAGCAAGTTGTAACTGGGAGAGGGCCTAGTCTGCGGTGGGTGCAGAGCAATACAGTACAGTGTCATCAGCATAAAAATGAAATTTTACATCAGACACGTTATGATCAATGTTATTGAATTTGTGTTTGGTAGATTATTTCTCTGTGGTAACAATGCTTTCTGGCAATAAATCTTATACCGTTGGAAAGCCTGTTTAGTTCCCTTTCAAATGGCGCCCCATTTGTAAAGAACATGCATTTGTGGGATGAGCAGCAGTGCTGAGTACCAGGCTGGTGACCAGCATGAGGAGGAGGTGCCAGGCTGTTGTGGCTGTGTATGGTTCTTCCACATGCTACAATATGTCTTGTTTCTTCAAACTTCAATCATCCAATCCACCAAACACCAGATGAGTCAATGGCCGAATAAGCTGTTTGGCATTGGAAGAGAAGATTTGGCAAATCTTTCATGGGTGCAACCGACATACTCAGTGGTGCTGCTCATCCCACAAATGCATGTTCCTTACAAATGGGGCACCATTTGAAAGGGAACTAAACAGGCAAAAACAGGCAAAAAGCATTGTTACCACAGAGAAATAATCTACCAAACACAAATTTCCTTACTTTTTGTGCTAAGTTTATATAGACTGTCTATTCATATTATGTTATAAATGATCTATATCACTAACTACACCACAATTTGAACTAACTATATTTTGACTCTTTACTACATTTCAGCAGTGATATAGACTGTCTGTTAATGTATATTGTGTTATTACCATATAACTTTCGCATATCCATCGACTTACACCTCACTTTGCGCTGGCTTTGTAATGCCTACTTTATCTGCACTTTATGTACCCCATTGTATTCTTGTATTGAATTTGAAACTGTATGTTGTCTTGCACGCTTATGCTTTTCTTGGCCAGGTTGCCGTTGCAAATGAAAACCTGTTCTCAACGGCCTACCTGGTTAAATAAAGGTTAAATAAAAAATCAATAAAAAAACTGTGTGACACTGATGACCATCGGGGCTATTATCTTCTTAATATATTAATTATTGTGTGGACTCTCAATTTAATCATTTCAGACTGAGTGGCTGTAACCTGTCAGAGAGAAGCTGTGAAGCTCTTTCTTCAGTTCTCAGCTCCCAGTCCTCTAGTCTGAGAGAGCTGGACCTGAGTAACTATGACCTGCAGAATTCAGGAGTGAAGCTGATGTCTCCTGGACTGAAGATTCCACACTGTAGACTGGAAACTCTCAGGTTGGTGTTCAGCTAATTGAAAACGATGACCCTCTGAGCTTACTTTTTTCAATTTAATTATTGAATATACTTCTTTAAATCCTTTTAGATTAAGTGGTGGTACATTGTCAGATAGAAGCTGTGAATCTCTGTCTTCAGTTCTCAATCTCCAAGTTTTCTAGTCTAAGAGAGCTGGACCTGAGTAACAACAACCTGCTGTATTCAGGGGTGAATATAAGTTAAATATTTAGTTTTTTAAATTATTTTTATCATAAATGTTTAATCAATGTGACAGCCATATTAAAGGGATTCACTGTATCGCTGTCTATCTTCTTCTATAAGACCAATCAAATTTAATTTCTTTTTTCAACATTAACATAATATTCTTTCATTTTATGCTCAAATGCAACCTTTTATTGTTATGTACTACACTACTCAGGCTTATGCATTGTCAATGCCGGAAAGAGAGGTGCGCTCAGAAAATTTAAAACAGTTAGAGACCGATAACCCTGTTAATATTCTCTGATGGGTATCTTTATGAATGATAGGCTATAGATTTTCAGCGGAGGGAATTGTGTATCTTTGTCAGCTGCTTGAGCCGTGTGCTGCCAATGTGCACATCGGTTTGAATTATATTTTTATATTTTTTATTTGCTCTCATGATCACTTACCACTGCCAACTGATAATAGGCTAAAGCAACAACAGTTTATAAGAAACAGTGACCCACTCCGAAATGGTCAGACAAATGAGATAGATAGATAAATAGATTTTTATTGATCCCAAAAAAATGGGAAATTACGGTGTTGCAGCAGCAAAATATCAGACACACAGCACACATACAGAATATACATTAAATAATAGGATACAATATGCATGAAATAGTAATAGAATGCAATAAAAGTACAACTATTTAAAATATATACAAGTTGGGAATACAAAATTTACAACTGATTCACTAGTATTGATAAAGATGTAGATAAACCTATTGTGCAAGGTGCATTTAGTGCAGCTGTGATGTATATGCGTCTTATCTCACACTCAGTGATGAAGTGTTAAAAAGTTTAATTGCCTGTGGTATGAATGATTTCTTGTAGCGGTCCGTGCGACATCGAAGCTGTCGGAGCCTCTTAGAGAAGGTGCTCCTCTGTTGGACCAGTGTGGGGTGGAGAGGGTGGTCGGGGTTATCCATGATAGATAACAGTTTGTTCAGTGACCTCCTCTCCACCACAGCTTCAAAAGTGT
The DNA here is from genome assembly GCF_010015445.1 of Perca fluviatilis. Taxonomy (NCBI): domain Eukaryota; kingdom Metazoa; phylum Chordata; class Actinopteri; order Perciformes; family Percidae; genus Perca; species Perca fluviatilis. The sequence continues at coordinate 575,849 of NC_053113.1, read as the reverse complement.
CCTGTTTGCAGCCAATAATGGAGCCAGCCTTCCTGATCAGTTTGTTCAGTTTGTTTGTGTCGCTGGCTCCGATGCTACTGCCCCAGCAGATGGCGGAGGAGAACAGAGCGCTGGCCACAACAGGCTGGTAGATCATCTCCAACATTCTGCTGCACATTTTGAAGGATCTCTGCTTCCTCAGGAACTATAGTCTGCTCATCCCCTTCTTGTAAACAGCAGTGCTGTTGACTTTCCATTTCAGCCTGTTGTCGATGTTGACACCCAGGTTTCTGTACTCCTCAAACATGTCCACATCTCCACCCAGAATGCAAAGGGGCTGCAGAGCCGTTCCCTTCCTCCTGAAGTCAATCACCATCTCTCTGGTCTTATCTACATTCAGCAGCAGGTGATTCTTACCAGCCCACTCCACAAAGTTGTCCACCAGCGCTCTGTACTCACCCTCCTGTCCATCCCTTATACACCCAAAAACTGCAGAGTCATCAGAAAACTTCTGTAGGTGACATGACTCTGAGTTGTACTGGAAGTCTGTGGTGTATAAGGTGAAAAGAAAAGGAGACAGCACAGTCCTCTGCGGAGCTCCATTACCACTCACCACCACATCAGACAAAACACGGTCCAGACGAACAAACTGTGTCAGTGATCCAGGAGACTGTGGCCGCACCAAAACCCATCATCCTCAGCTTCTCACACAGTAGCAGTGGCTGGATGGTGTTGAATGCACTGGAGAAATCGAAAAATGTGATTCTCACAGTGCCGCCACTGCCATCCAGGTGCAAATGAGCTTGCTGCAAATTAAAGCAACTCAATGTTTAATGCCAAATTATGAACCAACTGCATGACCAGTTTAATCCCCAAACCGGCTATGTAGCCACAGTGTAATCCACGTATGCCCTGCCTTGTGCAGGCGCTCTCTACCCAGGTGCCACCCCTTGCCTAAACAAAAACAGAGTATTTCCAGAAATTGAGAATGCGTTTTTCTGTTGTGTGATACATGTGAGAAAGGAAAACTGTGCTGCAGGAAAAGTCTGTACAGCCTGGTTTCCAAAGAGTCTGTACAGCATATTAGAAACCACTGATGCCAGTCAGCCAAAATGTGCACTACTTCAGTGCTCGGATGAACCAACTCTATTGTGTGTGTTCAGTCTGTCAGGCTGTATGATCTCAGAGGAAGGCTGTTCTTCTCTAGCCTCAGCTCTGAGCTCCAACCCCTCCCATCTGAGAGAGCTGGATCTAAACTACAATCATCCAGGAGACTCAGGTGTGAAGCTGCTGTCAGCTGGATTGAGACTGGACACTCTGAGGTATGAACAGAAATACAGACAGTCTCTCTTCTGAGTGAAGGTATATGAAGTTATTTTTGACTTTGTTTCTTCCTGCAGGGTGGACAATGGTGGACGACAGTGGTTGAAACCTGGTCTGAGGAAGTGTGAGTGAGTTTTTAGTTTTTGTTTATTTATTTTCTCTTTTATACTTTATTTTTTCCAATACCATTTTCATATATGGAGCTTTCGAATTTACAATTTGTGATAAAGAAAGATTACAATACATATTCAAAACTAAACAAACAAAAAGAAAAACTGGACGAAAAAAAAAAAAAAAGGTGTGAATGCATGTGAGTCTCTTGTGCGTCAGTTATCAGACACTAAGAGCCATGATAAAGCATTGGTATATGAACCTTTACATTTAGCGGACTTCTTTCTAAAGACTAATGGAAGTTGTCTTCCAGAGATCAGACTTGATTTTCTTTCAGTAATTGTCAGTAGTAGAGATGTCCCGATCACAGTATCAGATCGGAGCTGATTTAGTTAGCTGATCGGGCATCGGCATTCACCCCGTTTACCTTATTCCGTTCATGTACATCAGCTTGTAGTGATCGCTGCCTTTAATCACACGCCCTGCGCCAAAAATGCACCGCCAGACTGCCTGGATGCCCACACTTTCCAACCAACATGGCGCAGCCACTCACCAGTGTCTGTCCAGAGAGTGTCTCGTAGCTTGCAGCCCCTTGGTAGCAAGTAAAAAAGTCAGTCTTTAGTCACCCCTTTTGTTTACAGAAGCAGATTACTCCAATTCTCCACACTTCTTCCGTGATTCCACCAGGAAACCACGCTTTCAGGCCATTATTCCCTGGAGCCGACATCGGTAAACACAAGAAGAAAGTCAAAGATTGAAGTTTAGTTTTCATTGTCCAGCAGGGAATTTGAGACTATTAATTCTTTGGTTTGGGGTTTGCTGGGATCCTAAAGAGACAACACGGTCTCACGGATGTTTGTGAAATGGTTGCCTTATTTGTAATCTATTGATTTGTGTACACGGACATGATTATCTTGTTTATTTCGTGGTGGTCAGCACGTAATGGGAAGTGCATCTATATGGAGGTTGGGTTTAGGAAAAGAACAACGGTGAAATGAAACGCCACACACGGGACACAATCCCCGGTCTCCGGGGTGAAAGTCCTGTGTTCTTTGACCCATCCACCACCCCAACCAACCTCCCTGCGCGAATTTTCGGCTTTTCATACTACTCTCGTGAAACGAAACGTGCTTCCCATTGAAATACATTACTTTAAATAACATTCTCACCACCACGAAATAAACAACATTAACTATGGTGTACACGTATCAATAGGTTAAAACACAGAAAACACTTAGTTGCTGCACTAAGTTAAATGCATTAAGCTTAAGACATATTTTAGTTACTTTGTTTACTTAGTTATTTTTGTAAACAACATATGTGTGCAGCTCTATTATCTGAGGAACTACAAGAATCGGATTGGGACCTGGTAATATTTAAAAGATCGGATCGGGAGTCAAAAAAACTGATCAAGACATCCCTAGTCAGTAGTTGTCAAGTTGTTAGTGATAACTGCAGTTGTATTGTTTTTTTCCCAATCAGATGTCTGTGAACTGGAACTGGACACAAACACAGTAAACACAAAACTCAAACTGTCTGACAACAACAGGAAGGTGACACGTGTGAGAGAGGATCAGTCATATCCTGATCATCAAGAGAGGTTTGACCTCTGTCTTCAGCTGCTGTGTAGAAATGGTCTGACTGGTCACTGTTACTGGGAGGTCGAGAGGAGAGGAGAGGTTCATATATCAGTGAGTTACAGAGGAATCAACAGGAGAGGAGCCAGTGAAGACTGTGTGTTTGGATGGAATGATCAGTCCTGGTGTCTCAGCTGCTCTGATGGTGGTTACTCTGTCTGGCACAATAAGAGAATTACACCTATCACCACCACCTCCTCCCACTCCTCCTCCTCTTTTCTTTCCTCCGTCTCCCCATTCTCCTCCTCTTCCTCCACCTCTGTCTCTAACAGAGTAGGAGTGTATGTGGACGTTCCTGCTGGCACTCTGTCCTTCTACAGAGTCTACTCTGACTCACTGATTCACATCCACACCTTCAACACCACATTCACTCAACCTCTTTATCCTGGGTTTGCATTTGGGTCAGCTGGTTCCTCAGTGTCTCTGGTTCCTCTGTAGGAGTGAGAGTCACTCCTGTGGACAGAAACACTGACTGAAGATCAGCTGCTGAAATCAAAGTTCAGTCTGTTCACCATCACACACACTCTGCACTGTGAAGCAGATCTGAGACTCAAATTAATTTGTCTCATCAACATTTTAAAACTATATTTTCTTACATTTTCTTTCGTATATTTTTGTGGTGCATCTCCTCCCCCTGCAGTCACAGTGTCCTCGGGTCAGACACCAAGCTGCTCCTGGACCAAAAGCTGATGCAGATGGGGAGAATGCTTTCCATGGTGTAGCGGTAGAATAGCTTATGACAGGACGTGGTTTGTTATCATATCACAGCTGAGGTGTGTTGTTCGGCCCAAAATATAGGGAATCTTGATTTTTTTTCATAGTAAGCATTTCATTTTATATTTTTTTAAAGATTTGTATATCATAATGCTACAGTTAGGTGCAATGTTTCTACAGTTTGAGTTAGTCTGGCTGGAAGTGGTGTCTGGCACAATAACAGAGAAACGCCCATCTCTTCCCCCTCTGTCTCTGGTAAAGTAGCAGCGTATGTGGACGTTCCTGCTGGCACTCTCTCCACATTCACTCAACCTCTTTATCCTATATGTTTTGGCTCTGTTATAGTTTGTCTGGTTCCTCAGTGTCTCTGTGTCCTCTGCAGGACTGAGAGTCTCTCCTTTGGACAGAATCACTGACTCAAGATCAAAAGTGCAGTCTGTTCAGCATCACATACTCTGCATTGGGAAGCAGATTTGAGACTCAAACACAAATCACTTGTCTGATCAACATTGTAAATTTTCTTTCTTATATTTTATGTAATTTTTTAATATTTTTAATTTGAGGTGTATCTCCTCCCCCCTCCTCACAGTGTCCTGGTTCAGAGGCGAGCAGCTGGACCACACGGTGATGCAGTTAGGGAGGATGCTGTCGATGGTGCAGCGTTAGAATCACAACAAGCCGTGGTATGTTTTGATTATAGCACAGCTGAGGGAAGACAACCCTTAACTACAGGGGAATTTGGATTTTGTATATGCCAACATTTTATTTTGCTTTTAGAGACTTGTATATCATCATGGTATAGTAAAGGTCTCTGCTCCTACTTTTTTAGTTAATTTTCCATTACACATTTTAGTTGTGATACGTATTTTATCAATTGACACTGTATACATACAGTTTGAACTTTTGCAAATTGCTTTTTGTTTGCACAAACTCTAAAGCCTTCTTTCCCTTTCTAATCTAATCAATCAATCAAATCAAAAATAACTTTATTTTTCCGGTGAGGGAACTTCGTTTGTGGTCAGGCACCGTCAAACACAACATCTAACAATACATAGTCTGTATTAATCATACCAGAGAATAAATAAATGCTAAATACTAACATACTAAAATAAACTAAGAAAACCCTGAGGGTAGAAGTAGAGGGGTGGGTAGGGAGAATAGTTTGAAGTCTTGATCGATCGATGGGGGTGGTTATTGTTTGTTGTTGTCTGATGGGTGCTGGCACAAAGGTGGACATGGATCGTTTGCACCGTAGGGGATCCATTGTACATATTTTGTTAAAGTGTCTTTTTCACTTACTTTTTATTGTAATTTAACAACTCTGTATTCATGTTCTTGAAGATAGCAGTGATTTGCTTTTATTGTTCATTTCCTTTTTAATATGTTTATGACAATAAATCACAATCTGAATCTGATTCTGGTTGTATTGTGGATAGCCTACATTATTTGTATTGCTTCTTGTTCTATGTGACAAAATAAAGCCGTCTGATATACATATTGTTATACATGTTGTTAGAAAGTTTGTCAATTAAGTTTTATAAACATATAAAAAGACAGTATCAAAACACAGAATTACATTTAATTTTACTATCTATTTTATTTAAACGTGTTTGAACCAATCATAATTCAAAATATACATTAGGTCTGTCGTTCTCCAGTTTTCACAAATTTTGCAGATGTAAAGAATCTTTAACAGCATCAGAAAACAATATCTTCAGATTTACTTGTCATGTTAGTCCCTGTATTAACAGACCTGTCAATCACCTATAAATTACTTATAACAGTAACTTACACCGAGCCATTAGACTCAGACCGTCAATCATACATGCTCTTACATCATCAATGTAAGAGCGAATGAACAGAAAAAGTAATATTCGTTTAAATCAAGTTTATTGCAGGTTTTTTCACAGGATTGCTGGAATTATGACATTAATTTTGTGCATAAAAAAAAAAACATTTAAAAAATAGTTTTTTGTCCACATTTGGAGTTGAATTGTTTTTTTTTTTTAGGCTAGCAGTTTCCATAGGCTTCAAGTCTTTGTGCTAAGCTAAGCTAAACATGTCCTATCTCTCAGGGTCTTACAGTATTGTTTCTATTCTTTATACACGGACGGCATCCTCCTGCTGTCCAGAAGCTGCAGGTTCCATCATTTCCTCTGCAGACTGCTCCTCGGTATCGCTGAACGTCTGCTTTCTGCAGCGGGAGAACATCTGGCGGAGCGTCTGTCTGAAAGGCGAGTAGAGGTAGAAGCACAGCAGGGGGTCAAAGCAGAGGTGGAGCACACTCAGCAGCAGCGTAGACTCCTTCCCCAGAAACAGCTGCCTCTTGGTGTGGCAGTCTGTGATGACTTTGGTCTGGGTCAACGTGTACGGCGTGCGGACCACGTGGTAAGGCACAAAGCTGAGTATGTAGGCCAACGCCACAGCCGCGACGCTCCTGGCCACCCGCCGGGCGTGGACCCAGAGTTTGGGGTCTTTGCGGCTGCCCAGGAGTCTTTTGAGAGCCAGGCCGCTAGAGATGAGCACGGCGGCGGAGGCGTTGACGAACAGCGCCGTGCAGAGGAAGATGGTCAGGGCGTGCCAGTGGAGGCTGATGTCAATCTTCAGAGACGAACAGCTGAGGTACCGCTGCTCCTGCAGGGACAAAGTTTACATTCAACAGATTTTAAAGGTCCCATGGCATGAAAATGTCACTTTATGAGGTTGTTTAACATTAAAATGAGTTCCCCCAGCCTGCCTATGGCCTCCCAGTGGCTTGAAATGGCGATAGGTGTAAACCCTGGGTATCCTGCTCTGCCTTTGAGAAAATGAAAGCTCAGATGGGCCGATATGGAATCTTCTCCTAATGAAGTCAAAAGGAGCAAGGTTACCTCCCCTTTCTCTGGTTTGCCCGCCCAGAGAATTTGCACCCCCAGAGAGAGAGACATCACAGTTTTCAAACGAGCAAAGTGGCAGTTGGTCAAGGCCACACCCCCACCCTCCACCTTGCCCCCCCCCTCTCCTCCTTAATAGCTACAGACACAGAAATGGCACATCCTAAGAAAAGCTCATTGTGGGACTGGCTCTAGTGGCTGTAATTCTGCACCAAGGCTGAATTTCAAGAAAGAGACTTCAGATACAGTATTCGGGGACCACTAAGGTCTATATAAAAGAGACTTCAGATACAGTATTAGGGGACCACTAAGGCCTATATAAAAGAGACTTCAGATACAGTATTAGGGGACCACTAAGGTCTATATAAAAGAGACTTCAGATACAGTATTAGGGGACCACTAAGGCCTATATAAAAGAGACTTCAGATACAGTATTAGGGGACCAATAAGGTCTATATAAAAGAGACTTCAGATACAGTATTAGGGGACCACTAAGGTCTATATAAAAGAGACTTCAGATACAGTATTAGGGGACCACTAAGGTCTATATAAAAGAGACTTCAGATACAGTATTAGGGGACACCAACAAGTCTGGGACTCTCACCCAGGAGACCCAGGTCCGTGTCCCATGTGTCACTTAAGTGAACAGGTTTTAACCACACCCACAATCTTTTCTAACCTCAACCCTTGTGCCCGTCCGTGCCCCTCGTCACACCCATCACAGACGTTACTAGACTTAACTGTTGAGATTCCAAGGACTCAACAGGCAGACCTCAAGCCGACTGTAAAAGTGTATTTCTCTGTTCTGACCACTAGAGGCTACTCTAGGTCTAATCTGAGACCGTGCTTTAAAATATTTCAACAGACACCAGCCAGACGGCTAGAGCATGTTCTGGCTTTTATTACTACATATGCTCCATCAACAGGGAAGCTGGTCAGGGTGTAAATGAGATCATTTTACAAGAGATACCCAACTATTGCAAGACCACAGGATTATTGCGGTTTACAGTAGAAACTTGTTCATATTACATAACCATATTTATTCTGATCTTATAACACTGCAATATATTTGTTGTCCTGTCTATGCACCACCTGTCTATACCTGTCTACACTTTTCTGCGGTTTTGCACTTCTGGTTAGATGCAAACCGCATTTCGTTGTCTTTGTACTCTGCACAATGACAATATAGTTGAATCTGATCTAATCTAAAAACAAAAACCTGCAAGATTAACTGGTTAAAGCCAAAATTAAACCACTACCAACCCCAAAACCATTTTTTTCAAACACCAGACCTGGTTGCACAATAAATATAACAAAATGTGTTCAGAACAAAACATCATGGGAGCCCAGATTACAGTAGTTGGGTTTATTTGTAAAAAACAAAATGTGGTTTACAATCTTCCAACCCAACATCCCTAACCAAGAGCTCCTTTAATCTGAATTTAACCACTTTTATCCCTTTTTAAATTGCTTCTTAGATATCCAAACCTGTTTTTTTAACCCTCGTCTTGTCCTCCGGCCCACTATGCAACTTTTTCTGCCGCTTTTTCCAACGTTTTTGTCACTTTTTTCGTCATTTTTGTCACTTTTTTCCAAGTTTTTCTTTTCCCTTTTCCCTATGTTTTTGTTGTTTTTTCCACAGCGTTTTTTCCGTCATTTTTGTCACTTTTTCCAAATTTCTTTTATCAATTTTTCTTCAAATGCTATACAATTGAATAAAACACACAAATTCAAAGAAAGTAATGAACTGATCATTTATTTTACTTGTGGAGAGCATCGTAGGGAACCATCCACGTTATTTTTTTGGACATTTTGGTTGATAGAAACCCAAATTTCAGTTAAAAAGTTACAAGGGGCCATCAAATCTGCGTGAGGAGGCAGGTTGGGAGTGGGGGTTAATGGGTAAAACAACCACAGGACTTTCATCCAGGAGATACTGGCTCATGCCTTGCTTGTCATACGTACATGTTTTAACCCCACCCACAATCTTTTATAAGCCTAACTAAGCGGTTTTACCCTACACAGTTAACAATGACACCAAGGTCCTATTTCAAGCATGCACGCGTTTTCGGCACGGCTCGAGCCGCGCCTGAGACGTGCGTGCCACGCAGGCAAGTGTGCACGCTCAAACCTGTTAACATGGGAGCCAACATAAAAACGGACACGCAACGCAGCTGACACGCTCACGCCACGCAGCCAGTGTGCAGGAGGCCTTAGCGTCAGTATTTTGTTGTTAAGTTGGGAGTGAGAATGTGCTGGAACAACAGGAATGTACCAACTCTTCTTCGTCCTGGGTTTTGGTTTTACTGAAGCTACCACGAGCCGACATTAAGCAGCAGTAGTAGTGGTAGTAATACACTGTTCTTTAATGTTTGATGTAAAGCTTTTTGAATTGCCCTGGTGCTGAAATGTGCTATACCAATAAAGCTGCCTTGCCTTGCCTAATAGCCGTAGTAGCAGTTTTGTAGTCCGTAGTATTGCAGTACCTGAACGTGCTGTATGGGCAGAGCCATGTTGGGCACCATGATGAGCAGCAGCAGCAGCCAGACGACCAGCGACAGCAGCCTGGCGAAGCCGACTTCCTGCAGCCGCAGAGAGCGCACAGTGTGGCAGTCCTGCAGGAGAAGAGAGGACATTTAGGTTGCTTTCACAACTACCTTGTTTGGTCCATTTCAACCGAACCCTGGAACGTTTGGTCAGGTCGTCCGGTTGGTTTGGGGCAGTGTGAAAGCTCACACGAAATCTGGTGCGGATCAAACAAACAAACTCTGGTTCACTTGAAAACGGGGGTCTCTGTTCACTTCAGCCGAGACCGTGATCCAACCAAGAATAGAGCATTAACTAGCCTGCAGTTTCAACCTTTGAAGAAATATTTTATTAACAAAATGAGTGTATATAGGCCTTAGTGGTCCCCTAATACTGTATTTGAAGTCTCTTTTATATAGGCCTTAGTGGTCCCATAATACTGTATCTGAAGTCTCTTTTGTATAGACCTTAGTGGTCCCATAATACTGTATCTGAAGTCTCTTTTATATAGGCCTTAGGGGTCCCCTAATACTGTATCTGAAGTCTCTTTTATATAGGCCTTAGTGGTCCCCTAATACTGTATCTGGAGTCTCTTTTATATAGACCTTAGTGGTCCCTAATACTGTATCTGAAGTCTCTTTTATATAGACCTTAGTGGTCCCCTAATACTGTATCTGAAGTCTCTTTTATATAGACCTTAGTGGTCCCCTAATACTGTATCTGGAGTCTCTTTTATATAGACCTTAGTGGTCCCCTAATACTGTATCTGAAGTCTCTTTTATATAGACCTTAGTGGTCCCTAATACTGTATCTGGAGTCTCTTTTATATAGACCTTAGTGGTCCCCTAATACTGTATCTGAAGTCTCTTTTATATAGACCTTAGTGGTCCCTAATACTGTATCTGAAGTCTCTTTTATATAGACCTTAGTGGTCCCCTAATACTGTATCTGAAGTCTCTTTTATATAGACCTTAGTGGTCCCCTAATACTGTATCTGGGGCCAGTATCTCATGCACACCTTCTCATTCAATGTGTTTCTTGATTTTCATGACTATTTACATTGTAGATTCTCACTGAAGGCATCAAAACTATGAATGAACACATATGGAATTATGTACTTAACAAAAAAGTGTGAAATAACTGAAAACATGTCTTATATTTTAGATTCTTCAAAGTAGCCACCCTTTGCTTTTGGTGGTAACTCTGCAAACCCTTGGTGTTCTCTCAATGAGCTTCATGAGGTAGTCACCTGAAATGGTTTTCACTTCACAGGTGTGCTTTGTCAGGGTTAATTAGTGGAATTGTTTCCCTTATTAATAAAAAAAGCAAAGGGTGGCTACTTTGAAGAATCTAAAATATAAGACATGTTTTCAGTTATTTCACACTTTTTTGTTAAGTACATAATTCCATATGTGTTCATTCATAGTTTTGATTCCTTCAGTGAGAATCTACAATGTAAATAGTCATGAAAATAAAAAGGAAACGCATTGAATGAGAAGGTGTGTCCAAACTTTTGGCCTGTACTGTATATATATATATATATATATATATATATATATATATATATATATATATATATATATATATATATATACTCTTACCACATTGGTCTGTAGTATTCTCTCTACTACTGCAGTACTTTTACAGGGATGTATTTATATGTAGTACCATAATGAAACATGTATCACCTATTTTGTACTACAATATTTAATGATTGTACGAACGATGACACAGTGAAACTATGGGTAGCTTGTGTGTGTTGACATTATTGTCCCCCTATCCCACCCCAAAAACACACAATAATGTCGCACATCAATTTACTGGTGGGAGCAAGTCTGCTTTGTAAGGGTTTACGTTTTTGCAAGGCACTGTATCCGTGTCAGGTTCTCATTAGGGGCTGAGCCCCCCCTAAAGGTCTGATCCTAGAATCACCCCTGGGAACGTCCTTGATATAGACTACTTTGAACCCTACCTGCAGGTAGCGGTCGATAATGATGAAGGCGAGGAAGGCGATGGAAGCGTAGAGGCTGATGTAGATGGTGACGGCGCTGGCCTGGCAGTGGAAGACCATGAGGCTCCACGGCGCCCCCCCGAGGTCCTTCAGGATCTTAAAGGGCAGAGCGAGCAGCAGGAGAAGGTCGGCCGCCAGCAGGTTGATCAGGTAGACGCTAGTGCTCTGCTGCTGTACAAACACAACCACAAATACCTTCACAAACTGCAGAACATTTACACAACCTCAAATAACGTCACAAACTGCATAACATTTACACAACCTCAAATACCTTTAAGAACTGCAGAACATTTACATAACCTCAAATACCTTTAAGAACTGCAGAACATTTATATAACCCAGTGTTTCCTTTAGGATTTTGTTTAGCAGTGGGGGCAGGTCCAAACAAACCCCCACCCTCCCTCCCATGAAACGGAGCTGACACTTTGCTGCAACACAAACTAATATATTTATTCACCTCTATTCACACACACACAATAAGGCATATTCCCAGTTGTGATTGAATTGTATTTTTTGAGTTATTATATAGGCCAACTTTGATCTTGACATATAGGCTGAGCATTCTGTAGCAAATAACAATAAATGGACTGTTAATTACATTATCTTAATGCTGTGTCACTACTTCAGCATGTAAATAATGCACCTAAAGTACAAACGTTCTCCGACATGCACTCTAACACAGCAGCCCTATGTCTGATACCGTGGGGGACAGAAATGTTGCCGTGGGGGGCAAATCAACATAGAGGAAACACTGTAACCTCAAATACCTTTAAGAACTGCAGAACATTTACACAGCCTCAAATACCTTTAAGAACTGCAGAACATTTATATAACCTCAAATACATTTCTAAATAAAATCCCAACCTTGTTTCAGTTTATGTATCTGTATCATAATCATCCCAATATTGCACTTGTTCCAGGTCCACGCTCTTCATCCGGTGTTACTTATTTCATCACAGTCTCTTTTCTTAATATACATTACTCCAGATTAGAGATGGCCCGATACCATTTTTTGCTTCCAGATACCGATTCTGATTCCTGAACTTGCGTATCAGCCGATACCAAGTACCGATCCGCTACCAGTGTGTCATATATTTTATTATGTTCAAGCAACTGTATACTACTATCCCTGTATGGATGTGATATGATGTATAACAGCTGTATACTACTATCCCTGTATGGATGTGATATGATGTATAACAGCTGTATACTACTATCCCTGTAATAATAATAATAAATTGAATTTATATAGCGCTTTTCATGGACTCAAAGTCGCTTATCCATCACATCCATCTGTATGGATGTGATATGATTTATATCTTTGTTGTCGGTCTGGCTCAGGTTAAACTCTTTGTAAAACATGAACAAACACCAATAACGAATGCCTCAGAACGTTCTTTTACTCTTTATTACGTGGTATCAGATCGGTGCATAAACTCCAGTACTTCCCAATACCAGCGTTTTAGGCAGTATCAGAGCCGATACTGATACTGGTACTGGTACTGGTACTCGGTATTGGAAAATCTCTACTCCAGATCCTCTGACTTCTTCTAATCTTAAATAATTTTCACCTTATGTCACTTTACTTTTACTTAAAGCTGTAGTAGGCACTTTGTTTTTGGTATCATTGGGCAAAAATTCCATGATAATCTTTCGGCATATTGTAATTCAGATGGTCTGAGAGAGAACTAGACTACTGCCTTTCCTCTTGGCCCTGTTTCAGGCTTTAGAAAATCTAGCCCATAACGGAGAAGAGAGGCCAATAACACGTCATTACAGAGAGAGAGAGAGAGAGAGAGAGAGAGAGAGATAGAGAGAGAGAGAGAGAGAGAGAGAGAGAGAGAGAGAGAGAGACAGAGAGAGAGAGAGAGAGACAGAGAGAGAGAGAGTGAGAGCGCGTTCCTATTGGCTGTTCTGCACATGCATTGCCCGTGTAACCAAGAAGGAAGAGCAGCCGTCAGAGGTCTCACTCTTAACTTCAAATTCTGGCGTTTTTTGTTGTTGTTGTTTTCTACCCACTGCAGCTTTTATAGACATAAGACAGCCAAAGACATAAGACTCTCCTTCTCCAGAGAAGGAGAGTCAAACCCGGGCCCGCTGCGTCGAGGAGTACACCTCCATATATGGGCGCCTGCTCCACCAACTGAGCTACCTGATAACAGTTTCAGTTCCTCCTGCAAAAACGTAGTCCTCCTGTTGTCCTCGGATCACATTTGACCCCTTTTTCAAAGTTTTTATATCAGAAATATCGGTTTCTTTCAACCACATTCCCCCAAAAATAACAATAATAAATAATAAAAATTGATGATCACTACTTTCATAGTCTACACCAGGGGGTGTCAAACTAATTTTCCCAGAGGGCCACACTGGAAAATGAGAATCACACCAAGGGACAGACATGGAGAGTTTATTTGATTTTGTTCAGACTTTTTGTGGCTTTCTCAGACATTTGTCACCTTTTTGTAAATTTGTTGCTTTTTGTCGCATTTTTGTTGACATGAAGTCCTACAAACGTCATCAAAAGAGTTCCTTAGTCATCAGAGAATTTAACAAATCAAGGTTTAACAACAACCTGTTTCTCAGTCTGAATATGAAAACTGTCTCTCTGCTTCTGGGGGAATTTCTGATTCTCAGAGTCGGAAAATCTGCCAAAATTCTGCTTTGAATGTCACGTAATTGCATTTAAAAAAACACTTTCCTGTGTTTTTGGTTATTGTGAACCCAAATTGATATAGGGGCCGGATGTAAATCTGCAAGGTGCCAAATTTGGCCAGTGGGCCTTGAGTTTGACACATGTGGTCTACATAAAGCTTCCTTTAATCTTAACTATTAGTCAAAATAAAAGATTTAAAAATTAGGCATTATTTCATGTAAATGAGGTGCAGTGACCATAAATGTAAAAAAGAGTGTAAAACGATTGGTAATAAGTTGGCTAAGAAGACGTAAGACAGACCTGGAGGAGACTTTTCAGACTACTTTATGCTTTATAAACAGGCAACCAAAGCCAGGTCAATTTTGGTCGATGGGAAGACAATTCAAGGGTTAAAGAGGGCTGTCTTGGGCACCCTGTTTACGTCTATGCATGGGGGAACTGAAACTGTTATCTAAACTGTTATCTATCTATGTTCTCGTCAAAGCTTGGGACAATAAAGAATTTGCAGAACACAGGAGTTTATCGCCACCTTCATCGGTTCTTTTGCAATGGTAGAGCAGCCACTCCCATGTTCTGCGAGGTGACATGTCTGTTTTTTGCCAAAGGAGTCTGGTGACTTTGACAGAGAGAGCAGAGATAATGGCTTCACTTCCCCGTCATAAAGGGCTGTCTGACAGCAAGGTACAGCGCTGAAAATATTCAAAATATAGCGTACACTTGAACTGATATAGATGTTTTTAGGTGTCTAAAATGTGTGTCCACAGCATGACGTATGGCGTTGCTTCCGAGTCGGTATTCCTGCCTGCTTCTCCAAACTTGTGTCGTGCCAACCGCAGTGTACCTAACACCCTGACTATGGAGAAGTAGCTCCTACAACCACACTTCAACGGATCCGAACTAAACCTTTAAAGGTCCCATGACATGGTGCTCTTTGGATGCTTTTATATAGACCTTAGTGGTCCCCTAATACTGTATCTGAAGTCTCTTTTATATAGACCTTAGTGGTCCCCTAATACTGTATCTGAAGTCTCTTTTATATAGACCTTAGTGGTCCCCTAATACTGTATCTGAAGTCTCTTTTATATAGACCTTAGTGGTCCCCTAATACTGTATCTGAAGTCTCTTTTATATAGACCTTAGTGGTCCCCTAATACTGTATCTGAAGTCTCTTTTATATAGACCTTAGTGGTCCCCTAATACTGTATCTGAAGTCTCTTTTATATAGACCTTAGTGGTCCCCTAATACTGTATCTGAAGTCTCTTTTATATAGACCTTAGTGGTCCCCTAATACTGTATCTGAAGTCTCTTTTATATAGGCCTTAGTGGTCCCCTAATACTGTATCTGAAGTCTCTTTTATATAGACCTTAGTGGTCCCCTAATACTGTATCTGAAGTCTCTTTTATATAGACCTTAGTGGCCTGAGACGTGCGTGTCACACAGGCAGCGTGCAAGCTCTAACCTGTTAACATGGGAGCCGAAATAAAAACGGACACGCCACGCAGGCAGTGTGTTGCCGGCCCTAACATCTTCGTCGGCAGAAGTCCTACCTCGGCTCTGGGGCTGCGGATGAAGGTCCACAGAGACAGCAGGTTCCCAGGCAGACCGATGACGAAGACAAGGACGTACAGGACGATGAAGGGTCCCATCTGGTCGTTGACGATGCACTTCTCCGTCGCCGCGGCGGCGGCGCCGCTGGTGTTGGAGGAAGGAAACATCATCGACAGCTTCACCTGCAGCTGAAAAACACGATGTTAGCTGGGTTAGACTCTTAACATGTCAAATGTAGTCTTAAAAAAAGGAGAAGCTGAAGAAGTCTTTAGCAGATGATTGGTGGTTTAGACGACTATTCTTCAATGGAAAGAGGAAGAGGCATGTAGGAAGGTAACACACTTTATAGCACTTTAACACTTAGAGACACTGGTGTAGTCTAATGTATTGTAGTGGGTATACTGTGCACTGTATATGTATGGGCCTATACTGTATATTTGGGCCAGAATGGGCCTTTTTGGTGTCATATCAAAATGGGGGTTCTGGGTGTCCTCCCGCAGGAAAATTTTGAGCGTCAAAGACTTCATTTCCTTCATTCTGACAAACTTTTATGCACCAATTTACGGTGGAAATACCTTTATTTTAGCCTTGTGAGACCGTCCTGATCTGGCGAGCTCCAGTTTTCCACTTACAGATCAGTCTGGCATCTTGAGATAGAGAAAATTTGGAGCCGTTCGCCAAACGACCGACCAATCAGCGTTGGTTTGAGGCGAGTTTAGGTGTGACGCAACGAGAAGCGACTGTTCAGTCTCAACAACACGGCAGCTTCCACGGATGAGATGAGCGTAGCTATCGCAGCAAGTTTTATCCGAATTAGAAAATATTCCTTCATTGAAAGAAGAGCAAAACAACTGCACTGGAGGCTTTTCGTGGAGGAAAAGATGTTTTGCTCTTCTCCCGACTGGTTTCGGCAAGAGTTTGATCTGATTGGTTGATTTGGCCTGTCTATCGCCAACATAGGTGGTGATAGACAGATGGTTTATCCAATCAGCTAACCAGTATTGTATCCCCTTCTCAAAAGTTCTCCAACAGAAAGTTCCCAGATGGATATGCCGAGCAAATGCAAAGCAATCCATCTGGCGGAGTCAGGTTACCTTTATTTAGCCTATTCGAAGAAATATAATAGAAAGTATGTTGTTGCGTGTCATTGGGCATCTTTAAGTGGGTATATGGAAATCCTGGAGCTTTCTTAGTGGGTATACTGCTTATACCTGCGTATCACGTAGACTAAGCCACTGCTTTGAGACTCTGTCAACTTTTGGTAATTTCTTTATTTGTGTATTTGTCTGATGCAACAGCATTTGAATGAACAGTTGTGGGACAGTTGTCTGTTTCTAGGTCATCGTTAATCTAGTCTGGATCAACGGACGTACATTTCCATTTCATCTTCTGCTCTCTGTTTCTTGCCGTTCTCAAAATCCCATCGCTTTGGGAAACAGCAACAACCTTCAAGCTAGCGAGCTACACGCTGAAAATGTCAAGTTTTAAAGGTCCCATGGCATGAACATTTCACTTTATGAGGGTTTTTAACATTAATATGAGTCCCCCCCAGCCTGCCTATGGTCCCCCAGTGGCTAGAAATGGTGATAGGTGTAAACTGAGCCCTGGGTATCCTGCTCTACCTTTGAGAAAATGGAAGCTCAGATGGGTTGTGCGTATTCAAAATATATCAAAATTATAATGGAAAGTATGTTGTTGCGTGTCATTAGGCATTTTTAAGTGGGTATATGGAAATCCTGGAGCTTTCTTAGTGGGTATACTGCGTATATCTGCGTATCACGTAGACTACAACACTACACGGAGGTGACAGACAGACAGACAGACAGACAGACAGACAGACGGGAAGCTCAGCTGCAGCTGCAGCTGCAGCGCGCGGAACAAACTCTGCGGTCAAACCCAAACCTCCTGCCGCAGGTACAGGAAGTCATAAATCAGAAAACTTGTTTCTCACAAATGCAGCTACGATTGCAAACAGGATTTAAAAAAAAACTAAATATAAAAATAACCACGAAATAATAATTGTACGCGGGAAACGACTGACAGCAAAATACTTTCACATAGAGCAAATGTTCTGTTAATCGACAACGTATCATTATATACTAGGGGTGCACGAGTCACGAATCACGATTGTCACGATTCAAAATTTGCGATTAAAAACAGATTCACAGTATGTAAATGTAGTTACTATTTTTTTTTTTTGTATGTCAATTCCTTGTAAGTGTTACTTACTTGGCAAGAAATCCTTTTTCTCGTTAAACTTCCCCTGACATTAGTATCAATGCCAATGACTAACAATGTGTAGGTGGTTATGTCTGGTTTTCATAAAAATAACATACTGTTAGGGCTTGCTTGGTATTTCTGTTGTTAGTCACATTTTATGGCATTTCCAACAGTCGCGGGTTAAGTGTGTGTGTGTGTGTGTGTGTGTGTGTGTGTGTGTGTGTGTGTGTGTGTGTGTGTGTGTGTGTGTGTGTGTGTGTGTGATGGCGCGCCAGCAAATCCCATAAAAGACCAACAAAACCAACAATGTGTTAGTTTGTGTCTCAATACGTTGGCTTCCTGTCTGAGTCTCTCCGCTCCGGTCCATTGATTCCTACTTAAAATGTACATCTGGTCCTGGTCTCGCATAGCCAGCTCTCTCTCCACAGCACTGTGGAGGAAGTGCTGGCTGCACCACAGATGCATTCTGGGATAGGCGAACTCTGGGTTGTTTGCATTTCTATAAACTAGTGCTGTCAGTTAAACGCGTTATTAACACCGTTAATGCAAACCCATTTTAATGGCGTCAATTTTCTTATCGCGAGATTAACGGTCTTTTTGGCCTAGCAAACTTTGTCGTTTTTTTCACATGCTGTTGCAACAACTAGTAACGTTAGAAAACTACAACACCTCACCGGATCTAGCTAGACCGGAAACAGAACAAGAGGCACGCCACACACACCGGTTTGGGCTCGCGAGCTGGCCAAAGAGTAGTAGGCTAACGTTATGTTTTGAGTGGATGGCGAGCGCGAGACGCCGAAATGGACGCCAATAAGATTCTGAATGGTTTAAAAGTTCACTTTTAAAAAGTTGCCAAATGGTTCCATTGACCAGACCAAAGTGATCTGTGTGTTTGGTCGTTGTGAACTGAACTATCATCGCAGCACGTCCAGTCTGAAATACCACTTGATGGCCGAGCGCACAGCTGATGGCCGAGCACACAGCTGATGGCCGAGCACACAGCTGATGGTCGAGCAACAGCTGATGGCCGAGCACACAGCTGATGGCCGAACACACAGCTGATGGCCGAACACACAGCTGATGGTCGAACACACAGCTGATGGCCAATTGACCTATTCTTGCCTTCCTTCTACCGTCTGTTCCAAGGTTTTTGTCGCCTTTCTTCATCATCATTTCAATTTTTTTTTTCTACCAAAAATTTGACGTTTTTGTCACCTTCTTTGGACCTATTCCTTCCTTCCTTCCTTCCTTCCTTCTTTCCTTCCTTCTTTTCTTTTACTGTATTTTTGTTACAAGTTTGTCGCTTTCTTCATAGTTTTTGTCACTGTTTTTGAAGTCTGTCTGACATATCATAGTGGAGGGAGTCTGGGTGTCCTCCCCGTTATTTTCAGCGTCAAAGACTTCATTCCCTGCATTCGGATACACTTTTACGCACCATTTAAGGTGGAAATACCTTTATTTAGCCTATGTGAAGAAGAAAAACACAGATGACAATTCAAAATATATCAAAAATATAAAGGAAAGTACATTGTTGCATGTCATTGGGCATTTTTAAGTGGGTATATGGAAATCCTGGAGCTTTCTTAGTGGGTGTACTGTGTATACCTGTGTATCACGCACCACTGAGATCCACTGCTCTAGTGAGTGTGTGTGTGTCCGCAGGACGGTGTGTATGGGTGGGATGAGTCAGAATAAACTAGCGTGTGTGTTTATACTGAAGTAACATGTCAGCCAGAGACCCAGTGCGGCTCAATGATGGGTTTGTAGGGCTCAGAGGAGGAAGAGATATGAGCAATTTTCATTTTTCAGATAAACAGATAAGAGAAACTCTCACTCACAGATCAGCATTGTGTCACAGAAGCTGGGTGAAACCAACAGGAAGTGACATCAGGACTTCAGCTTTCTATGAACTCAATATAATTTGGTCTGGGAGTTACAAACGTCAGTGCCCGCACAGTTTATCTTGAGGGAAGAAGCTGTGTTTGTTTTTAGTGAACATCTGGATGAACTGGCTCGTTTCCCTCTCACAGCGATGGGAATTAACCTTAGAGAGTAGTATGTAGAGAGACAACAGTAGAGAGTAGTATGTAGAGAGACAACAGTAGAGAGTAGTATTAAGAGAGACAACAGTAGAGAGTAGTATGTAGAGAGACAACATTAGAGAGTAGTATTAAGAGAGACAACAGTAGAGAGTAGTATGTAGAGAGACAACAGTAGAGAGTAGTATTAAGAGACAACAGTAGAGAGTAGTATGTAGAGAGACAACAGTAGAGAGTAGAATAAAGACAGACAACAGTAGCAAGTAGTATGTAGAGAGACAACAGTAGAGAGTAGTATGTAGAGAGACAACAGTAGAGAGTAGTATGTAGAGAGACAACGTAGAGAGTAGTATTAAGAGAGACAACAGTAGAGAGTAGTATGTAGAGAGACAACATTAGAGAGTAGTATGAAGAGAGACAACAGTAGAGGTAGTATGTAGAGAGACAACAGTAGAGAGTAGTATGTAGAGAGACAACAGTAGAGAGTAGTATGAAGAGAGACAACAGTAGAGAGTAGTATGTAGAGAGACAACAGTAGAGAGTAGTATGTAGAGAGACAACAGTAGAGAGTAGTATAAAGAGAGACAACAGTAGAGAGTAGTATGTAGAGAGACAACAGTAGAGAGTAGTATGTAGAGAGACAACAGTAGAAAGTAGTATGTAGAGAGACAACAGTAGAGAGTAGTATGTAGAGAGACAACAGTAGAGAGTAGTATGTAGAGAGACAACAGTAGAGAGTAGTATAAAGAGAGACAACAGTAGAGAGTAGTATGTAGAGAGACAACAGTAGAGAGTAGTATGTAGAGAGACAACAGTAGAAGTAGTATGTAGAGAGACAACAGTGAGAGTAGTATGTAAGAGACAGCAGTGAGAGTGAGTATGTAGAGAGACAACAGTAGAGAGTGGTATGTAGAGAGACAACATTAGAGTGGTATTAAGAGACAACAGTAGAGAGTGAGTATGTAAAGGAACAACAGTAGAGAGTAGTATGTAGAGAGACAACAGTAGAGGTGGTATGTAGAGACAACAGTAGAGTGAGTATGTAGAGAGACAACAGTAGAGAGTAGTATTAAGAGAGACAACAGTAGAGAGTAGTATGTAGAGAGACAACAGTAGAGAGTAGTATTAAGAGAGACAACAGTAGAGTGAGTATGTAAGAGACAACAGTAGAGGTAGTGTATGTAAGGAGACAACAGTAGAGAGTGAGTGTTAAGAGAGACAACAGTGAGAGTAGTATGTTAGAGAGACAGTGAGAGTAGTATGTAGAGAGACAACACTAGAGAGTAGTATTAAGAGAGACAACAGTGAGAGTGGTATAGGGGACGCAGCAGTAGAGAGTAGTATGTAGAGAGACAACAGTAGAGTAGTATGTAGAGAGAACAGTAGAGAGTAGTATGTAGAGACAACAGTAGAGAGTGATAAGAGAGACAACAGTGAGAGTGAGTATGTAAGAGACAACAGTAGAGAGTAGTATTAAGAGACAACAGTAGAGAGTGGTATGTAGAGACAACAGTAGAGAGTAGTATGTAAGAGACAACAGTAGAGAGTAGTATTAAGAGAGACAACAGTAGAGTGAGTATGTAGAGAGACAGTAGAGTGGTATGTAGAGACAAACGGTAGAGGTAGTGGTGGTGAGTGTGGAGAGACAACAGTGAGAGTGAGTATGTAAGAGACAACAGTGAGAGTAGTATGTAGAGAGACAACAGTAAGAGACAACAGTAGAGACAACACTAGAGGTGAGTATGTAGAGACAGTAGAGTGAGTATGTAGAGAGACAGCAGTAGAGTGAGTATGTAGAGAGACAGTGAGAGTGAGTATGTAGAGACAGTAAGAGTGGTATGTAGAGACAACACTAGAGTGAGTAATGTAGAGAGACAGTAGGAGTAGTATGAAGGGGGCAACAGTAGAGAGTGAGTATGTAGAGACAACAGTAGAGAGACAACAGTAGAGAGACAACAGTAGAGAGTAGTATGTAGAGACAACAGTAGAGAGTAGTATGTAGAGAGACAGTAGAGAGTAGTATGTAAGAGACAACATTAGAGAGACAACACTAGAGAGTAGTATGTAGAGAGACAACAGTAGAGAGACAACAGTAGAGAGACAACAGTAGAGAGTAGTATGTAGAGAGACAACAGTAGAGAGTAGTATGTAGAGAGACAACATTAGAGAGACAACAGTAGAGAGTAGTATGAAAGAACAACATGCTGCCTAACCAAGAGACCAGTGCTCATGTCCCAATGTTGTCCCGCGTGTCACTGAAACGTACATTTTGTAACCCCACCCACCATCTTTTCCTAAACCCAACTGTCCCGCATGTCAGTGAGTACGTCACCACCCAGAGTGTGAAAAGTGACTTAAAGAGTTCCCGACACTGAAGGGGACTTTTAGCGTGATTAAGAAACGCCAAAGGCACATGAGCATGAGAATGTGTTGCACTCCCAACTCTGCCGACACACAAGGCACACTTTAACATCTCTATGGTCGTGGCATGACCTGGTATGAAATTCAACAATGGTGTGTTACAGGAGGCACATGCACATACACAAAGGCACACACACAAACACAGAGGCACACACACAAAACACACACACACACACACACACACACACACACAGACAGACACACACACAGAGGCACACACACACACACACAAACATAGAGGCACACAGACACACAGACACACAGACACACATACACACACACACACAAAACACACAAACACACAAACACAGAGGCACACATACACAGACACAGTCTGGTATTTAACCCGTGGTTTGATCATTAGTCTGTGAAAGTTTTAAAATAAACCTTACCTCCCGTGTGGTGTACAGTCCTCTCCCAGGTCCTCGGACCACGTGTTGGATGCCTGAGGACCGGCCAGGCTTCCAGGTTCCCCCGTCAGCTCCTCGGGGTGCGTTTGATTCGGTGTGCTGCTGCCCCGTTCATGTGCTCAGGGCTGCGGAAGCTGCCAGGGGGAAGGTGTTTTCCTGTCTGTTAGCAGTGCGTCAGTCTGACCACAGGCCACACCTCTCTGCCACACTCACACACACACACACACACACACACACACACACACACACACACACACACACACACAGACACACACACACACACACACACACACACACACACACACATACATACATACATACATACATAGACAGAGGCACACAAACGCAACACACACACACAGAGGTACACAGACACACAAACACACACACATAAACACACAGAGGCGCACACACACACGCACACACACACAGATACAGAGGCACACAGACACACACACACACACACACACACACACACACACACAAACAGCAGGGAGTACCCAGACACACACACATACACACACACACACACACACACCAAACAGAGCGCACACACACATACAGATACGGGGGCACACACACATTCACACATAAACACAGAGGCACACAGACACACACACACACATAAACAGAGGGCACACAAACAAACAGGAGGTGCACAGACAAACAAACACACACAGACACACTCCCTGAATCCCTTCCTGTCTTTCCCTCCATTTCCATTTCTGGGGCCTCCCTGGTTTCCCTTCATTCAGTCCCTGTTTCCTTCCCTGGTTTCCCCTATTTCCTGGATCCTGTCTGGTTTCCTGGGGCCTGGTTTCCTGAATCTGGGTCTTCCTGGTTCCTGGGGTCTGGTTTCCTGGGTCCTGGGGTTCGTTTTCCTGGGTCCCTGGTTTCTGGTCCTGGTTTCAAGTTTCCTGGTTCCCTGGGGTGCCACATGTCTTCCCTGTTCATACCTGGGGTCCTGGGTTGTGGATCAGGTCCACAAGACCTTGGGGTCCACTGGGTTTCCTGGTTCCTGGATCTGGGGCCACCTGGTCTGGGGTTGTCTGGGTTTCCTGGTTTCACACAGATGGGGTCCCTGGTTCCTGGGTCCTGGGGTCCTGGATCCTGGGTTTCCTGGTTTCCTGGATCCGTTTCCTGGGGCCTGGTTTCCTGGGGTCCTGGTTTCCTGGTTTCCTGGGGTCCTGGGTTTCCTTCCTTCTCTTCCTGGGTCCCTGGGTTCCTGGGGTGCCTGGATCCTGGGTTCCTGGGATCTGGGTCTTCCCTGGGTCCCTGGTTCCTCCATATCCTTCCATTTTCCTGGTCCCTGGTTTCCTCCATTTCAGGCTCATTTCCGGTCCCTGGTCTTTTCCTGGGTTTCCTTCCTGGGTTTCCTGGGACTCCTGGGGTTGGTTTCCTGGTTTCCTGGGGTTGGTCACCTGGGTGGGATCCTGGTCGGCCACTGTGGATCTCCTTCCTTCCTCCACTGGGGTCGGTCCATCCAGACTCCATTCCTCTATTTCCTGTGGGATCATCCTTCCTGGTCGGTTGTTCCTGTGTCTCGGGCTGGGCTGGGCGGTCGTTCCTCCGGGGCGTTGGCTGCCTTATTTCCTCCGTTGGTCCTTCCGTGTTGTTCCGGGCCTCTTCCTTCTTTTCCTTTCCTTCCGGGCTCCGGTTGTGCGTGGTTTCGATCCGTTGATCCGGTCTTCGGCTCCATTTCGGCTCCATTCCGGTCCGGGCCATCCTTTTATCCTGGGTCCTCTTCCTTTCGGCCATTTCCGTTCCGTGTTGTGGGGGCCAGTTCTGGGTCAGACCCGGGTCGGCGGTCCCTGATCTGGGACCATCGATGATGGAAGCCCGGG
>NC_053113.1:537511-547511 GCF_010015445.1 Perca fluviatilis | reverse complement strand
CTCTCTCACACTGACAGTTAACACCATCACAGAGAACTACAACTCCCTCACACTGATAATTACACCATCACAGAGAACTACAACTCTCTCACACTGACAGTTAACACCATCACAGAGAACTACAACTCTCACACTGACAGTTAACACCATCACAGAGAACTACAACTCCCTCACACTGATAATTACACCATCACAGAGAACTACAACTCTCTCACACTGACAGTTAACACCATCACAGAGAACTACAACTCTCTCACACTGATAATTACACCATCACAGAGAACTACAACTCTCTCACACTGACAGTTACACCATCACAGAGAACTACAACTCCCTCACACTGACAGTGAGCCAACAAAAGACAAAAAAAAAAACAACCTAATTACTTGCACTGAGACAAAAAATGTATTGGTACACCTATCTACAAAAGAGACTTCAGATACAGTATTAGGGGACCACTAAGGTCTATATAAAAGAGACTTCAGATACAGTATTAGGGGACCACTAAGGTCTATATAAAAGAGACTTCAGATACAGTATTAGGGGACCACTAAGGCCTATATAAAAGAGACTTCAGATACAGTTTTAGGGGACCACTAAGGTCTATATAAAAGAGACTTCAGATACAGTATTAGGGGACCACTAAGGTCTATATAAAAGAGACTTCAGATACAGTATTAGGGGACCACTAAGGTCTATATAAAAGAGACTTCAGATACAGTATTAGGGGACCACTAAGGTCTATATAAAAGAGACTTCAGATACAGTATTAGGGGACCACTAAGAGAGACTTCAGATACAGTATTAGGGGACCACTAAGGTCTATATAAAAGAGACTTCAGATACAGTATTAGGGGACCACTAAGGTCTATATAAAAGACTTCAGATACAGTATTAGGGGACCACTAAGGCCTATATAAGAGACTTCAGATACAGTATTAGGGGACTACTAAGGCCTATATAAGAGACTTCAGATACAGTATTAGGGGACCACTAAGGTCTATATAAAAGAGACTTCAGATACAGTATTAGGGGACCACTAAGAGAGACTTCAGATACAGTATTAGGGGACCACTAAGGTCTATATAAAAGAGACTTCAGATACAGTATTAGGGGACCACTAAGGTCTATATAAAAGACTTCAGATACAGTATTAGGGGACCACTAAGGCCTATATAAGAGACTTCAGATACAGTATTAGGGGACCACTAAGGCCTATATAAGAGACTTCAGATACAGTATTAGGGGACCACTAAGGTCTATATAAAAGAGACTTCAGATACAGTATTAGGGGACCACTAAGGTCTATATAAAAGAGACTTCAGATACAGTATTAGGGGACCACTAAGGTCTATATAAAAGAGACTTCAGATACAGTATTAGGGGACCACTAAGGTCTATATAAGAGACTTCAGATACAGTATTAGGGGACCACTAAGGCCTATATAAAAGAGACTTCAGATACAGTATTAGGGGACCACTAAGGTCTATATAAAAGAGACTTCAGATACAGTATTAGGGGACCACTAAGGCCTATATAAGAGACTTCAGATACAGTATTAGGGGACCACTAAGGTCTATATAAAAGAGACTTCAGATACAGTATTAGGGGACCACTAAGGTCTATATAAAAGAGACTTCAGATACAGTATTAGGGGACCACTAAGGTCTATATAAAAGCATCCAAAGAGCACCATGTCATGGGACCTTTAAAGGTTAAACATGTTTTCACTTATAATGCTTTATTTTTACAGCCAAGGTAGACTGTGATAAGCCCTATTTCAACAAACGGTGGCGTATCCCTTTAACTTTGTGAGCAGAAATGTATAAATGAGAATTGACTCTGAGCCAAACAGTTTTGTGAACATTCATTTTCTGTTGAATGCCTCCTGGAAAGTAAGCGGACGATGAGCAGAGGTGGCTGCTGCAGCTGTTTTCAATGTCCGCAGCATCACTCAATTTAATTTCCTTTTTTTTATCGCTGCTCATTGAAGACTTCTGCTCAGAGGTGAGGACTCTCAATGAGCACATACAGTACATCTCCATGAAAACGTCATTACAACCCATCAGATAGATAAACTCCAGAACTGTGTTCATGTGCATTTGCTCCATGAGAGCGGTGGTGCAGAGATATTGAACAGCTGCCGTGCTAAAGAGGAGTGAATGCTGTGGATAAATACAACTTCAAACAGTGCAGCTGGCTTCCTTCTGACCCCAAAACCACTTTGGCTTCTAATACAAGATCAAATAAGACTTCGGGTTTTTTTTATACTTAAGGGCAAACAGGCTGAGCTTGGTCTCTACTCGCCCGAACATGAGTACTCTACTACTACTGTTTCTACTGCAGGGTCAAACAAGGCCTCTTTGGTTCCTACAGCAGGGTCAAACAAGGCCTCTTTGGTTCTTACAGCAGGGCCAAACAAGGTTACCTACAAGGGGATGAACAGGGCTAGATTGGTTTTAACAAGAGGGACAAACAGGGCTATATTGGTTCCAACTGCAGGGACAAACCAAGTTAGTTTGGTTCATACAGCAGGGTCAAACAAGGCCTCTTTGGTTCCTACAGCAGGGCCAAACAAGGCCTCTTTGGTTCCTACAGCAGGGCCAAACAAGGCCTCTTTGGTTCCTACAGCAGGGCCAAACAAGGCCTCTTTGGTTCCTACAGCAGGGCCAAACAAGGCCTCTTTGGTTCCTACAGCAGGGCCAAACAAGGCCTCTTTGGTTCCTACAGCAGGGCCAAACAAGGCCTCTTTGGTTCCTACAGCAGGGTCAAACAAGGCCTCTTTGGTTCCTACAGCAGGGCCAAACAAGGCCTCTTTGGTTCCTACAGCAGGGTCAAACAAGGCCTCTTTGGTTCCTACAGCAGGGCCAAACAAGACCTCTTTGGTTCCTATAGCAGGGCCAAACAAGGCTACTTCGGTATAGCAGGGTCAAACAAGGCCTCTTTGGTTCCTACAGCAGGGCCAAACAAGGCTACCTTGGTTCCTACAGCAGGGCCAAACAAGGCTACCTTGGTTCCTACAGCAGGGTCAGACAAGGCCTCTTTGGTTCCTACAGCAGGGCCAAACAAGACCTCTTTGGTTCCTATAGCAGGGCCAAACAAGGCTACTTCGGTATAGCAGGGTCAAACAAGGCCTCTTTGGTTCCTATAGCAGGGTCAAACAAGGCTATATTGGTTCCTACAGCAGGGCCAAACAAGGCTACCTTGGTTCCTACAGCAGGGTCAGACAAGGCCTCTTTGGTTCCTACAGCAGGGCCAAACAAGGCTACCTTGGTTCCTACAGCAGGGTCAAACATGGCTACCTTGGTTCCTACAGCAGGGCCAAACAAGGCTACCTTGGTTCCTACAGCAGGGTCAAACATGGCTACCTTGGTTCCTACAGCAGGGCCAAACAAGGCTACCTTGGTTCCTACAGCAGGGTCAAACATGGCTACCTTGGTTCCTACAGCAGGGCCAAACAAGGCTACCTTGGTTCCTACAGCAGGGCCAAACAAGGCTACCTTGGTTCCTACAGCAGGGCCAAACAAGGCTACCTTGGTTCCTACAGCAGGGCCAAACAAGGCTACCTTGGTTCCTACAGCAGGGCCAAACAAGGCTACCTTGGTTCCTACAGCAGGGTCAGACAAGGCCTCTTTGGTTCCTACAGCAGGGCCAAACAAGGCTACCTTGGTTCCTACAGCAGGGTCAAACATGGCTACCTTGGTTCCTACAGCAGGGTCAAACATGGCTACCTTGGTTCCTACAGCAGGGCCAAACAAGGCTACCTTGGTTCCTACAGCAGGGTCAAACATGGCTACCTTGGTTCCTACAGCAGGGCCAAACAAGGCTACCTTGGTTCCTACAGCAGGGCCAAACAAGGCTACCTTGGTTCCTACAGCATTGCCAAACAAGGCTACCTTGGTTCCTACAGCATTGCCAAACAAGGCTACCTTGGTTCCTACAGCAGGGTCAAACATGGCTACCTTGGTTCCTACAGCAGGGTCAAACAGAGCCAGTTTGGTTCTTACATCAGGGCCAAACAAGGTATCTTTACTGCAGGGCCAAACAGAGCCAGTTTGGTTTCAACAAAAGGGCCAAACAAGGTTACCTACAAGGGGATGAACAGGGCTAGATTGGTTTTAACAAGAGGGACAAACCAAGTTAGTTTGGTTCCTTCCACATTGCCTTAAAGGTTAGCATTTATCATTCAATGGAATAAAATAACAAAAATCTGATTATTTCAGTGGAAATCTAGTAATTTACTCTAGAGCTGCAGAGATGAATCGAATAGTTATCAACTATTAGAATAATCGTCTACTATTTTGACTATCGTTTGAGTTGATTTTTTATGTAAAAGCAGTCAAACTCTTCTCTCCTCTGTGACAGTAAACTGAATATCTTTGAGTTGTGGACGAGACAAGAAATTTGAGGACATCATGTTGAGCTTTGGGAATCATAATCATAACTAGTCATTTTGTCGGCCTCTGTGCCCGGCTCACAGTCACCTTTTCTCGGCTAAACGTAACCGTAAAGATCGCTAAACTTAATCGGCCAGCAGTCGCCTATTTCGTAAGACGAGACATACAAATTGTTGTGCGTAAGAGCCCATTTATGACAAATGCACTGCACACGCACACATACATAGGTTACTACAACACATGTCTTGTATTTAAAAGCGATTTGGACTTGTTCTTGTATGTAAATATCTTTTTGTGACTCTCTACAATGTGTGTGTGAGTCTCGGCCAAAACAGAAAGACTGATGGATACGAGAGATTTAAGATGGCGAGATAAAGAAAAGATTTGTGGAAATTGGATGTATGTGTGTGTGTGTGTCTGCGTCTGTGTGTGTGTGTGTGTGTGTGTGGCAGCAGCAGCAGTATTTGGGACTTGGCAGGACGGAGGGATGATAATAAGGATGGATTGTGGGAACAGAGGGAGAGTTTTTCTGCCAGTTCTAAGAGTCTGCAGCTCTTGGAGTCAGTTCGGTGTCACACTGTGACTCCACTGTACAGGAACTACAGCAGGCGGGGTACTCAGTGTAGTGCTAAATGTTTCCCATTGCTCCCAGCATGCACTCTGGCTCTGGATCAGAGTTGTACTGACACTGTGTGGGAGAGTTATGACCTGTTGATGCTGTTTTCTATCTGTGGCTGTCAGTGTGCTTGAAACAGGAATCCTGCAGGTCCTGTAAGACCCAGCGTGAAGAGGTGCAGACACAGGATGTATTTACTGAAATTGTAAAAGTTTAATCATACTCGAAACAAGACATCGTTAAGGAATGACATCGAGTCAGTTACAAAAACAAAGAAAACAGCACAGAAATGGATGCCATACCATCATAAGAACATCGAAGGACACTAAAACTTTCCGAATTGGGGAAAAAAATCAGGACAACCAGGATGCAAAAGAAATAAAACTAAAGCAATTACTCTTATTTTCCAGCTGTTTTATCTATTTATTGAGAATGTGTTAGTGTATGTGCATATGTGTGTATGTGTATGTATGTATATATATATATATATATATGTGTATGTATGTGTATATATATGTGTATATATATTTTAATCTTCTTACTCTGTATGCGTATGTATGTATGTGTATGGATGTGTATGTGAATATATGTGTATATTTTTATTTTTTTACTCTATGCTGCTATTTGGAGAGGATTGCTCCAACAGAACTTCGTTGTATCGCATACAATGACACTTAAGATCTATCTATCTATCTATCTATCTATTAAACGTGCGGTATGCTAGCCGCAGCCGACCTGCCGAGCGCCAGTGTGACATCATCGGAGCGCCATAACTGTGTTGGTCGCGGCACTAGTTGCAGTCTTCTCCTGAACAGAGGTGGCGCTGATGAGGAAATGCTACCGTTGTAGCTGAAGCTCTGAATTTTCCGCTACACTGTGAAGCCCAAAGTAATTGGACGCCCCTTCTAATTATCCCCAAATTAGGCAACGATAGCTCCGTAAAGAAATGGTTTCCCAGTTTGCTGTAAAAGAACATGACCTAGTTCAAGATCTGGTGGAAAAACTGACACCAGAAGAGTTAAGGCCCAGACGCACCAACCAGACGGCCAACCGTCAGCAGAAAAGCCAGTCGGACTGATCAGTCGGCTCCCATTGGTCCAAAAACTGCCTCAGAACACACCGAAGAGACGCCAATTTGAGCGTACGTTCTGCGCTTGCGCGAGACGTAATACGTCTCCATAACAGCAGGCGGCGCTAATCTGTATTGTCGCCCAAAAAATGGAATACGATCTCGTTTTTTCATTTTTTACTAAAATAGTGCACTCATACGTGTTTCTGAAAACATTTTAAAGGTGCCCTGCCGTACAAAACTGTTTTTCCTTGCATTTTTTGAAATCTGTGAGGTCCATATATGTGTTTGTGTTATGTGGTGAATGTGAAAATGAACTGCTACCTCCTCTGTCAGCTCTAGCCACTGAACAGAAATAAGCAGAGAAATCAGACCAATCACAACAGCTGGTCAGTCTGACGTCATACTGCCTGAGCTCATTACTATTCATGAGCTCGCCTAGTTGCGCTGGGGTAAAGGATTCTGACAGCCAGGCTCCTATTGGCTAGCTGTTAGCCAATCAGATTCAAACAGCTTAGCTTGTTGAATATAAATGAGAACTGGCACAAATCGAGCTGAGTCTTCCTGTAGGCTTTCTATACCACGCTAGAATGGCTTGAAACAAGGTAACCAAGGCATTTCTTCCCCATTTCTGTGTCTCCTCAGCGATCTCCTTGAGGATTTAGAGAGGAGTCCTCATGCTGCAGCCATCGCCGAGTGCTTCGTAGAGAGGGTGAGTACGTGTGTGTGTGTGTGTGTGTGTGTGTGTGTGTGTGTGTGAGAGAGGGGAGTTTTTCCTCGCCACTGTCGCACTGAATGCTTGCTCTTGGGGGGAAGTACTGGTATTGTTGGGTCTTTGTAAATTATGGAGTGTGGTCTAGACCTACTCAATCTGTACAGTGTCTCGAGATAACTCTTGTTATGATTTGATACTATGAATAAAATTGAATTGAATTGTTTCACTATACTTGTGGGGTCCAGACAGCTTTGTGGAGCCAAAATGCTGGACCCCACAGGTTTAAAGGGCTGTTTGAGGGTTAAGACTTGGTTTTAGGATTAGGGTTAGAATTAGGTTATGGTTAGGGTTAGGGTAAGGGTTAAGGTTAGGCATTTAGTTGTGATGGTTAAGGTGAGGGTAAGGGTTAAGGTTAGGCATTTAGTTGTGATGGTTAAGGTTAGGGTAAGGGTTAAGGTTAGGCATTTAGTTGTGATGGGTAAGGTAGGGGGTAAGGGTTAAGGTTAGGCATTTAGTTGTGATGGGTAAGGTGAGGGTAAGGGTTAAGGTTAGGCATTTAGTTGTGATGGTTAGGGTGAGGGTAAGGGGTTAAGGTTAGGCATTTAGTTGTGATGGTTAAGATTAGGGTAAGAGGGTTAAGGTTAGGCATTTAGTGGTGATGGTTAAGGTGAGGGTAAGGGTTAAGGTTAGGCATTTAGTTGTGATGGTTACGGTGAGGGTAAGGGTTAAGGTTAGGCATTTAGTTGTGATGGTTACGGTGAGGTAAGGGTTAAGGTTAGGCATTTAGTTGTGATGGTTAAGGTGAGGGTAAGGGTTAAGGTTAGGCATTTAGTGGTGATGGTTAAGGTTAGGGTAAGGGTTAAGGTTAGGCATTTAGTGGTGATGGTTAAGGTTAGGGTAAGGGACTAGGGAATGCATTATGTCAATGACGGGTCCCCACAACGAAAGTGAGACACACTGTGTGTGTGTGTGTGTGTGTGTGTGTGTGTCCGTGTCTGTGTGTGCGCGGGTGTATAGGTGTGTGTGTGTGTGTGTGTCGTTGTTAGAGAGAGAGAGAGTGTGTGTGTTTGTCTTTGTTAGACACAGTTTGTGTGTGTGTGTGTGTGTGTGTGTGTTTGTCTTTGTTAGAAAGAAAGAGTGTGTGTGTGTGTGTGTGTGTGTGTGTGTGTGTGTGTGTGTGTGTGTGTGTGTGTGTGTGTGTGTGTCGTTGTTAGAGAGAGAGAGAGTGTGTGTGTGTATGTGGCTGTGTGCATACATGTGTGGCTGTTAAGTCGACAGGAAACATGCCACAGTTAACCCCTAACACCCAGTAAACCAGCAGCAGAACTGGAGCCTCCATTCACAGAAACACACACACACACACACACACACACACACACACACACACACACACACGTGTCTCCCCAAACCAGCCTACACCCAATGAATACCTGCTGTAAACTGTCCGGCTCCAAGGGTGTAGGTGTGGTTTCAGGAGGGAAATAACAAATAATATATTCTTAAAACCACTAGTATGTCCGTAGTTTTCTCCGCTCTGTATTACTTTAACTGTGTGCAGGTTCCTGTATTTCATACAGCTGTTCCATCATCTCATGAGGCTTTATACACGTTAAACGTACCGTGTGCTACATGTTTGCTCACTTTAAACACATCCAGACCTTTTAATTCACGATGTTGTGTGTGTTTCTGTGAGTAGGAGAAGTGTGTCTGAGCTTCAGGGGAGTTAGATGCTCTGAATGACGCTGAAGGGAGCGTCCTGTGTAGCAGGACATTAGATTAAACTGTTAGACATGATCAGAGCTATTTAAGGTGTGTGTGTGTGTGTGTGTGTGTGTGTGTGTGTGTGTGTGTGTGTGTGTGTGTGTGTGTGTGTGTATAGTATGTGTGTGTGTAGCATGTGCGTGTGAGTGTACAGTATATTATATGTGTGTGTGTGTGTTTACAGTATGTGCGTGTGTGTGTACAGTGTGTGTGTGTGTGTGTGTGTGTGCAGTATGTTCGTGTGTGTGTGTGTGTGTGTGTGTATACAGTGTGTGTGTGTGTGTAGCATGTGCGTGTGAGTGTACAGTATATATGTGTGTGTGTGTTTACAGTATGTGTGTGTGTTTGTATAGTGTGTGTGTGTGTGTGTGTAGTTGTTTTGTGTGTGTGTATACAGTGTGTGTGTGTGTACAGTATGTGTGTGTGTGTGTTTGTGTGTTTGTGTATGTGTTTGTGTGTGTTATGTGTGTATGTGTCGTGTGTGCGTGTATTAGTGTGTGTATGTGTGTGTGCAAAGTGTTATGTGTGTTCTTTTTGTATGTGTGTGTGTGTGTGTACAGTATGTGTTGTGTTGTGTATGTATGTGTATGTGTGTGTGTGTTTTGTGTGTGTGTGTATGTTTTGTGTTTGTATGTGTGGTGTGTGTGTAAGTGTGGTGTGTGTATAAGTTGTATGTGTGTGTGTATGTGCATGTGTATGTGTGTGTGTGTGGAGTCTAACACAGTGCTGTCTTTCTCTGGAACCTCGTGACTCACCGACTGGAGGTTTTTAGCTACAAAAAAAACAAAGCAGCTTCAATCCAAAATGTATTTAGAGTCTTGAAGAAGAGAACTCAGCTTCTCCTCTCTCACATTTGCTTCTTCTCTTCTTCTTTTTTAGAGTGAGGCCTTTGACATCTACACGCTCTACTGCATGAACTACCCCAAGTAAGTAAAGTCACTTTAAGGGCCCTATTTTAACCATCTAAACGAATGACCTAAGCGCCTGGAGCAGATCTGTTCAGGGCGAGTCCAAATCCACCTTCGCTAGTTTTGATGGCGGTAAAAAAAGGGTCTGTGCGCCGGGCGCCTGGTCCTAAAGGGTTGTACTCAGTGTCTTCATTAATCAGAGGTGTGTTTTGGGCAAAACATGTAATCAACCAATCAGAGATCATCTCCCATTCATCAACCAATCAGAGATCATCTCCCATTCCCTTTAAAAGCCAGGCGCGTTTGGACCTTGGAGCATTGCTGTTATGATGGAGGATTTGCAGCCTAATATTTTTATTTGTAATCTTCTGCGTGTGTGTGTGTGTACTGCGTGTGTGTCCCTGTGTGTGTGACAAGCATAGTGTGTGTCCCTGTGTGTGTAACAAGCATAGTGTGTGTCCCTGTGTGTGTAACAAGCATAGTGTGTGTCCCTGTGTGTGTGACAAGCATAGTGTGTGTCCCTGTGTGTGTAA
>NC_053113.1:517511-532511 GCF_010015445.1 Perca fluviatilis | reverse complement strand
TGAAGACGGTAGAGTCATAGTCGAGGATGAGTTGCTGAACTTTGAACGATGATATTGTGGCGATAGTAACGAGCAGTTTCAGCTCCGAGCAGATTGAGTCTTCAAAGGCAGTTTTGTCAGAACTCCTTCCACACAACAAACGGTGGATATCCCACAGGGGATCAAAGAAGGACATTAACAATGTCAAAATGTGCCTGCAAGCGCTTAATGAGTGCGGTGAAGAGACCCCAAGATTTGTATCGCACTTCCTGGATAAATTACCCCCCGTTTCATTTAAACACATCGATGTGTCTGTGCTCCTCTGGAATATGCAGCAAATCAATGCTGATATTGACTACTTAAAAAGAACTATGGGAACTCAGGTAGCTGCCTGTGAAACATTGCGGGAGGTTTCTGCTAAACTCGACAGCCGGCTGACTGCTGTGGAGGGGCACTGTGGCCCGGATGCTACTTTTCCGGCTGCCTGCCTCTCTGCTCTGGAGATACAACCGGGCCCTGCGCTCAGTGCGACAGGTCTTCCCCCGACTGTGATGGAGAAGCCGCGGGGTCCTGATTCGGCCCCCTGCCTTCCTTCTGGGGTTAATGGATGGTTGACTGTATTTCCTAGCGGGAGCGACGGCAGTCAACCAGCCCAGTCTGTAGATCCAGCCCTGGGACGAACGCAGACTCCCCCATGGAGCACGGTGGTAAAGGATGGGCGCCGACTGGAGCGGGTACCTGCGAACCCTGCCCATCGAATCCCTACACCTCGTATTGCAAACACTTCAGCGAGGTATGTGAGAAAGAAAACCGGCATAATTGGGACTGGTGTGGTTAGCAGTATACTGGCTGTCAAAACAAAGATGGTAAAGGTATTTGCTACAAAGTTTGATCTCAGTGTAGATGTCAATACTCTTAGTGAGTATTTAAAAATGAAACTGGGCCGGGAAGTAACATGTAACATAATAGAGACGACACAGAATAGATTCAGCTCCTTCTGTATCTCCGCTGAATGTAATGATGTGGCGGAGCTGTACGACCTGCAGCTTTGGCCCGCTGGGTCTTTTGTCCGACGCTACTATGAGCCTCGTCGCCCTAGAGGAGCAGACGGAGGTCCGTCTGGTCCAGAGGATGCCCCTCGCTCTCGAGATGAGGGGCTGCTGCACGGTAACGATGCTGGGGTACCTATTACATGTGTGTGCGAGGACGGGATGAAGGCCAGCTGCTCCGCTGGGAGCAACTAAACACGGATTGCGAGTAGGACATACTGCTACTGAAAGATCAAGATATCTGGTTGTGGACACATTGCTGGACGAATGTGATATTCTGTGCCTGCGAGAAACCTGGCTGGCGAAACAAGATTTAGATAAGTTGAACACTATACACATGAACTTCCAAGGGGCTGGAGAGTCCAATACTGACCTCAGTACGAGGCTGGTTCGAGGTAGGATAGCTGTTGGTGTAGCTATACTGTGGAACATCAAATATGACTCAATGGTGAAGGTGGTGCGTCTAAATGTTGACTGGACTGTTGGCCTAGAGTGTAAATGTAATGAAAAGAAATGTATTATTTTAAATGTTTATACACCGTATGAATCATATGAGCATGAGGATGAATTTCTGAACAGGTTAGCTTTTATTCATTCATTCATTCATAGAGGATAACAGATCATCTTGTGTCTATGTTATGGGTGATTTTAATGCTGGCATGTCTGATAGCAAATCCTTATTTGCAGCACACCTGCAGCAGTTTTGTAATGAGTCTAAATTAATTTTATCGAGTAAAGCTTTGTTGCCTGACACAAGTTTTACTTATGTTAGTGAGGCGTGGCATACAACATCTTGGCTGGACCATATTGTGACCACAGCTGATGCTGATGCCTCACTGAGTAATGTGGAGATTGGTTATGAACTTGCTACCTCTGATCACATACCTATTGCTGCACTGATAGATGTTGAGAATGTTCCCCTGCTGTCCAGAAATAATAATGTTGCTTCCTCAAGTAAACTGGACTGGTCAAAACTGAGCAAAGAGGTGGTGGCTGGATACACACTGCGAACGGAAAGTCTCTTAAATAATATTGCCCTGCCTCATGAGGCCCTAATGTGTTCAGATATGAATTGTAAGGATGCGCAACATGTTGAAAAACTTTGTGCCATGTATGATGTTATTGTGAAATGTCTTAATGCTTCTAGTGAACCCTTCTGTAAAAGTAATGTAGTAAATGTAAGGTACTTAACATCAGACCTGGGTGGAATGAGTTTGTGGCTGAGCAGTATGCTGAGGCAAGAGAGGCCTTTAGACTCTGGTCAGAGGCAGGTAGGCCTAGACATGGGGTATTGTTGGATAGGAAAAAATTGACAAATGCTAAAGTTAAGTATGCACTCCGTTTTATTAAGAAAAATGAAAACACAATGAGAGCACACTCGCTAGCCAGAAAGCTACAGAATTACAACCTTACTGACTTTTGGAAGGAGGTTAAAGTAATGAATAATAATAAAACAACCTTTCCGGTTGATATTGAAGGGGTTGGTGGCCCAGAAAAAATAGCTGAGCTTTGGTGTAAGCACTACAGTGATCTTTTTAATTGTCTTAAAAGTAATTCAGTTAGAATCAATCATGAACATATTGATTTCTCAGCAGATATGATAGTTAGGGCAGCAGCTATTTATGATGCTATTCATATGTTGGATAACAACAAAGCCTGCGGTATGGATTGCATTACTGGAGAACATCTAAAATATGCCAGCCATAAGCTCTGCCCTCTGCTCTCCATGTGCTTTAATGGTTGTCTGGTTCATGGTGTCCTGCCAAATGCTATTATGTCTGTAATGTTAGTACCTGTGCTTAAAGACAAGGCTGGTAAGCTCAATAGTATTGACATTTATCGACCAATTGCATTAGCCAGTATCTTGTCGAAAGTACTGGAGAGAATATTGCTAACAAAGCTAGAAATGTATGTCCTTACTACTGACAATCAGTTTGGGTTCAAAAGAAAACATGGAACTGACCTGTGTATCTATGCTCTTAAAGAGATTCTGTCCAGGTACACAAGCTTAAATTAATCTGTATTCCTATGCTTTATTGATGCGTCTAAGGCATTTGATAGAATTAATCATGAACGATTGTTCGTAAAATTGCTAGATAGAGGTGCCCCTAAGTTTTGGTACGCCCACCAAACGTTTCAGGTTAAATGGGACAATGTTGTATCTGCTCCATTCTGTGTGAGTAACGGAGTGCGGCAAGGAGGAATTCTGTCTCCTATTTTATTTAATGTTTATATGGATGAATTATCAAATCAGCTAAATAGGTTAAAAAAACGGCTGTCTTGTGGGCAACACTATTGTTAATCATCTTATGTATGCAGACGACCTGGTCCTGCTCTGTCCATATAGTGTTGGGCTGCAGCAGATGCTGAAGGTGTGTTCTCAGTATGGCCTTGAGTATGACATAAAGTATAACGCTAAGAAAAGTCACATAATGATAGTTAGAAGCGACGAGGACAGGAAATTCAACCTTTTATTTGTCAGATAGTCCTCTTGCTGTGTGCGAGGAAATTAAATATTTAGGTCATGTCATATCTGATGACTGGACGGATGACAAAGACCTCTACCGACAGCGCTGTAAAATTTACTCTCAAGCTAACATGCTTATAAGGAAGTTTTCCATGTGCTCTGACTCTGTGAAGTGTTCTCTGTTTAGAACCTACATCACACCGCTATATACTGCTCAACTGTGGTCTAACTATAAGAAAAAGAGTATGCAGAGGCTCAAGGTTGCATATAATGATGCAATGAGGCTGCTGCTCCGTGTCCCTAGGTGGCATAGTGCCAGCCATTTGTTCGTGTCCACTAGAGTGCCAACCTGTGAGGCACTCTTAAAACGACATGTTTAGTTTCGTGTGTCGCCTGGACAAGTCAGAGAACCACATAATTGAAGCTCTAGTCAGCCCTGTGAAAAGCTGT
Source organism: Perca fluviatilis (assembly GCF_010015445.1). Lineage (NCBI taxonomy): Eukaryota > Metazoa > Chordata > Actinopteri > Perciformes > Percidae > Perca > Perca fluviatilis. Next base: position 528,566 of record NC_053113.1, on the reverse strand, counting down.
TACAGATACACTTCTAGGTTAAGACAGCATTGGTGCAATAGTCAGTATATCTTATAGGTTAATACTTAGCCCCGCCCACAACATTCGAGGTCGCGAAGTGCGCTCTGGACTTGATCCGTTGTGGAGTAACTAAGCTCGAACCAGAGCTGTTTGGACCAATCAAATTGTCAGGACCAATCAGCTTTATATACGATGATGGACAGATGATCAACAGTAACGTAATCAGCTAAAGTTTAATTGGAAAGTTTAATTTATCAGCTGTCCCCGATGGTCGCTAAGAAGTTGGGGCGCGCACGTCACATACTCCGTTGTTCTGATTGGTTGTAGGTCTATCAATTGCTCTGATTGGTTGTAGGTCTATCAATTGCTCTGATTGGTTGTAGGTCTATCAACTGAACCGGGAAATAAAATGCCTCTGCACTCAATTGGATAGACCTATAACCAATCAGAGCAACAGATAGACCTACAACCAATCAGAGCAACGGACACAGACGTCACAGAAGCTATCTATTTAAAATTAATGCGCTGTTGATATCTTCTATAACAGACGCGATGGCAGCCATCTTTGCTGTAAACTAATTCAACCCAAGCGCTCTTTGTTGACGTGCTTGATTAGGTTACAGTTGATCATCTGTCCGTCATCGTACAAAGCCCGCCCCCTTGACATTTTGATTGGTCCGAACAGCTCTGGTTTGAGAATAGTTGCTCCACAACGGATCAAGCCCAGACCGAACTTCCCAACCTTAAAATGTTGTGGGCGGGGCTAAGTTCGGATGGCGTCCAGGCTACCAGAAACATGGTGCATGAGGTGTTTGTTCCATTTACAGAAAGTAATTTAAATTAGATGTATTTACAGAACGAGGTACAGGCATGAATAGTTCAGCGTGATCATCACGTATAGCTTCAGCGAAGTGTTGAAAGAAGCAGAAATAAGGTTATATATGATAAGAACATACAATGGAAAAGCCATTTGGATACCTGGAAACTTCTTGTTGGCGAACGCAAAGAGAAATTGCTGTCAGATTAAAGGAGAAAGCAGAGAGTTGAGGAGGTTAATGTGCAGACTGCAGGCCCGTGTTAGGTTTCCTCTGATTGGTGGAGATGAACTCGGGCTCTCGGGAGTGGTTGTAATTATCTCCAGTCTGTGGGAATATGGACGCAAACTGGCTTTCATTTGTAACAACGACCAATGGAGACCGGCACTGACTTCTCTCTCTCTCTCTCTCTCTCTCTCTCTCTCTCTCTCTCTCTCTCTCTAACTGAACCTCTGTGTGTCTTTCATAATCAGCTGGAAAAAATAAACTCCGTCTCTTGATGGGAATCTTTCCAGTTTCTATGGGAATGTTCCTCCAGTGGACATTCTTCATATCTACCATATGCTTTAAATTCTTCATGCATTGCGTTTAGGCTCAGGTGATCACCGAGAGTACAGATTGCAGTAAAAATACTTGGGTGAAAGTCTTGTGTTTTCTCCTTACATTCTTCAGGACATGAACTCCTGTTTCCTGGGTGAAAGTCTTGTGTTTTCTCCTTAACCTCTTCAGGACATGAACAACTGTTTCCTGGGTGAAAGTCTTGTGTTTTCTCCTTAACCTCTTCAGGACATGAACACCTGTTTCCTGGGTGAAAGTCTTGTGTTTTCTCCTTAACTTCTCCAGGACATGAACACCTGTTTCCTGGGTGACAGTCTTGTGTTTTCTCCTTAACTTCTTCAGGACATGAACACCTGTTTCCTGGGTGAAAGTCTTGTGTTTTCTCCTTAACTTCTTCAGGACATGAACACCTGTTTCCTGGGTGAAAGTCTTGTGTTTTCTCCTTAACTTCTCCAGGACATGAACACCTGTTTCCTGGGTGAAAGTCTTGTGTTTTCTCCTTAACTTCTTCAGGACATGAACACCTGTTTCCTGGGTGAAAGTCTTGTGTTTTCTCCTTAACTTCTTCCAGGACATGAACTCCTGTTTCCTAGGTGAAAGTCTTGTGTTTTCTCCTTAACTTCTTCCAGGACATGAACTCCTGTTTCCTAGGTGAAAGTCTTGTGTTTTCTCCTTAACTTCTTCAGGACATGAACACCTGTTTCCTGGGTGAAAGTATTGTGTTTTCTCCTTAACTTCTTCCAGGACATGAACACCTGTTTCCTGGGTGAAAGTCTTGTGTTTTCTCCTTAACTTCTTCCAGGACATGAACACCTGTTTCCTGGGTGAAAGTCTTGTGTTTTCTCCTTAACTTCTTCAGGACATGAACACCTGTTTCCTGGGTGAAAGTCTTGTGTTTTCTCCTTAACTTCTCCAGGACATGAACTCCTGTTTCCTGGGTGAAAGTCTTGTGTTTTCTCCTTAAGTTCTTCAGGACATGAACACCTGTTTCCTGGGTGAAAGTCTTGTGTTTTCTCCTTAACTTCTTCAGGACATGAACACCTGTTTCCTGGGTGAAAGTCTTGTGTTTTCTCCTTAACTTCTCCAGGACATGAACTCCTGTTTCCTGGGTGAAAGTCTTGTGTTTTCTCCTTAAGTTCTTCAGGACATGAACACCTGTTTCCTGGGTGAAAGTCTTGTGTTTTCTCCTTAACTTCTTCAGGACATGAACACCTGTTTCCTGGGTGAAAGTCTTGTGTTTTCTCCTTAACTTCTTCCAGGACATGAACACCTGTTTCCTGGGTGAAAGTCTTGTGTTTTCTCCTTAACTTCTTCCAGGACATGAACACCTGTTTCCTGGGTGAAAGTCTTGTGTTTTCTCCTTAACTTCTTCCAGGACATGAACACCTGTTTCCTGGGTGAAAGTCTTGTGTTTTCTCCTTAACTTCTTCCAGGACATGAACACCTGTTTCCTGGGTGAAAGTCTTGTGTTTTCTCCTTAACTTCTTCCAGGACATGAACACCTGTTTCCTGGGTGAAAGTCTTGTGTTTTCTCCTTAACTTCTTCCAGACCATGAACTGATGACGGTAATAAATACGTGGAATACACACCAATTACACAGCTTTACTTTTCAGGGCTATATTTACGAAATGTTGCACGAGAACAGCCTTTCTGTGGAGCTGGGAGTGAGATGAAAACACGTATCTGGTTTAGATTATATAAATGTTTTTCGGAGAGACTGATGGATGATGGTGATCATGATGATGATGATGAAGATGGATAAGAGCTTACAGATCATCCAAAAGTTCACGGAAAAGCTTAATCCTCTGGAGAGCAGGAATATCATTACTGTGACAGTGAACTGAATATCTTTTGAATTGTGGACGACATCTTGGGCTTTTTTTTTTTTTGGGAAGACACATGGGATCCACATTTTTCACCATTTTCTGACATTTTAAAGACCAAACAACAACAGATAATCCTCACATTAATCCACAATGAAAATTACTTTCCCTGCAGCTCTATTAGCATGAGATTAGCATGAGATATTGTAGCTTCAGTAGCAACATTTTTTGCAAGAAACCAGCTGTGGCCAATGACGTGTACATGAGCAGTTCCTGCTGAAGTCATCAGTCTGTGGAAGCTATTACTGCCGCTCTGAATCCCTGTGATTAACGTTTCTCTCTCTCTCCTTTCTCCCCCCATCGTTACCTTGACCTCCTTCCTTCTCTCCCTTCCTCTCTCCACCCCCCACCCACCCCCCCCTCCATTCCTTCAGACTTCCCCCTTTTTCTCGCTGCTCTCTTCCCATCTTCCCATCTCTGATTCTGATGTTATTGTCTCTCTCTCTCTCTCTTACTCTCTCTCTCTCTCTCTCTCTCTCTCTCTCTCTCTGTCTCTCTCTCTCTCTCTGTCTCTCTCTGTCTCTCTCTCTCTCTGTCTCTCTCTCTCTCTCTCTCTCTCTCCTCTCTCCCCCCTTTTCTCACTCTCTCTCCCTCTCTTTTTTTTTTTTTTTATAATATATATATATGCTATATATGTTTTTTTCTTTTTAATATATATATATATATTTATATTATATATGCTTTATATATGTGTATTATAATTTATATGTATATATATATATTTTTTTATTTTATATATATGTTATATATATGTATGTATATGCTATATGTATATATGTTATATGTTATATATATGTATGTATATATGTATAATGTGTGTGGTTATGTGTATATGTATGTATGTGTGTGTATGTGTGTTATTGTGTATGTGTGTGTGTGTGTATATTGTGTTTGTGTGTATGTATTTTTTGTGTATGTGTGTGTGTTTTGTGTGTGTATGTATGTTTTATGCTTTTATGTATGTGTGTGTTTGTAAATATTTGGTTTATGTTTTTGTATATGTATTATGTTTATTGTAAATATATGTTTTTATATGTTATATGTTTGTAATGGTGTATATGTTTTTTATTGGTGATAATATGATAGTATATAATTATGTATATGTAATATATGTAATATATGTAATATATTTGGTTTTTTTTTATTTTGTTTATATATATGTATATATGTTATATATATCACATATATATCTCTATCTTATCGTTTCATTTGGACTGTCATTCTCTCATATCTTTCCTTTTTTCTCGCTGTGGATGTTTGTCAGGAATGGGCAGCTGAGGAGCCTCCTCTGTCCTCCATCGTCTCCTTTCACCTCCTCCGTCATCCCCCCTTTATTTTTCTTCCTGCGTCTCCTCAAATCTTTTGGACAACTTGGCATCTTCCTCCTCACATCTTTGGCATCTTACTTGCCCAAGGCCATTGTTGAACACTGGCTTTCTTGCTGTTTCTGTTCAACTTTTTAGATGACTCTCTCTAAACCGAATGCACAAATGAAATAATTGGAATAAGTACTGTAAACATTTGTTTAGAAATTATACTTAATTAAAACCTGTTGAGTGCCAGTAGCTTCTACTTTCTTTTGAGTTTGGCAAACGTATTACTTCGGATTAATATACTCATCTTTTGAACAAAAAAGATTATTGACTTGTACTTTTTTTTTTTTTTTTTTTTTTTATTAGTAAATTAATCAGTTTTGATGTTAAAGGTCCCATGGCATGAAAATGTCACTTTATGAGTTTTTTTTTTTTTAACATTAATATGAGTTCCCCCAGCCTGCCTATGGTCCCCCAGTGGCTAGAAATGGTGATAGGTGTAAACCGAGCCCTGGGTATCCTGCTCTGCCTTTGAGAAAATGAAAGCTCAGATGGACCAATCAGGAATCTTCTCCTTATGAGGTCATAAGGGGCAAGGTTACCTCCCCTTACTCTGCTTTGCCCGCCCAGAGAATTTGGCCCACCCATGAGAGAGAGAGAGACATCATGGCTTTCAAACGAGCAACGAGCAAAGTGGCAGTTGGTCAAGACCACACCCCCACCCTCCACCTTGCCCCCCCCCTCTCCTCCTCAATAGCTACAGACACAGAATTGGTACATCCTAAGGAAAGCTCATTGTGGGACTGGCTCTAGTGGCTGTAATTCTGCACCAAGGCTGAATTTGGGAAAGAGACTTCAGATACAGTATTAGGGGACAACTAAGGTCTATATAAAAGGGCTTTCGGATACAGTATTAGGGGACAACTAAGGTCTATATAAAGAGACTTCAGATACAGTATTAGGGGACAACTAAGGTCTATATAAAAGAGACTTCAGATACAGTATTAGGGGACAACTAAGGTCTATATAAAAGAGACTTCAGATACAGTATTAGGGGACCACTAAGGTCTATATAAAAGAGACTTCAGATACAGTATTAGGGGACCACTAAGGCCTATATAAAGAGACTTCAGATACAGTATTAGGGGACCACTAAGGTCTATATAAAAGACTTCAGATACAGTATTAGGGGACCACTAAGGTCTATATAAAAGAGACTTCAGATACAGTATTAGGGGACCACTAAGGTCTATATAAAAGAGACTTCAGATACAGTATTAGGGGACCACTAAGGCCTATATAAAGAGACTTCAGATACAGTATTAGGGGACCACTAAGGTCTATATAAAAGAGACTTCAGATACAGTATTAGGGGACCACTAAGGTCTATATAAAGAGACTTCAGATACAGTATTAGGGGACCACTAAGGCCTATATAAAGAGACTTCAGATACAGTATTAGGGGACCACTAAGGCCTATATAAAGAGACTTCAGATACAGTATTAGGGGACCACTAAGGTCTATATAAAAGAGACTTCAGATACAGTATTAGGGGACCACTAAGGCCTATATAAAAGAGACTTCAGATACAGTATTAGGGGACCACTAAGGTCTATATACAGTGTTAGCCTCTCTCCACAACGTGTAGCTCACGTTTAAAGACTCTATTTGTCCATTGTTTATTTCTAAAGAAACACGACAATGTATAAAAGGCTCCATTACCTTGTACCTCACGTTATGGCTCCGTAGCAGACGCTTTTATAACAATAGGCTAACGATTGTGTCATAACCACGAGACTTACTGTCACACAGTAGAGGAATTACCGTATAGTACAGGAGAAGCTCACAGGCAGTTTGGACTTACATTATCTGTTTAGGTTTAATGACTAATGTTAACTAGCATGTTAGTGATCAGTAATTAGCCTGTGTCTATGTTATCTCCTTACATATACCTACGCTCTCCGTCTCTGTAAGATTGGGAATGATTTAGATTTCTCTCGGCACAGCTACCAGAAGACTTCCAACTTTCAGACAGGTTGCTCAAGTCACATTTACTTTGTCTCTCTCAGTTGGAGGCTGCTCAGTAACGCTCAGCCAGCACCGGGAAAGAGACTTCTAATATCCTTCACTGGTCTCCGTCCAGAGACACGGGCTCTGGTGGTCCATTTTATATATATAATGTCTATGGTATTTCCAGCTTTTTTCTAGTGAAGGGGGTTTTCTTTGGCAATCTTTTAAACATGACATGCTTGTTCAAACCCACCGGCGTTGATTTGGGGTTGGAAGGGTAAGGGGCTTTTCACACGGGGAGGGAACGCCACTTGGCCTCCGTAGTGGCGTGTAAATGTGTTAATACGACCGGTAACCTCGTATGGTCTGCAGGACTTACCGGGATATCTGCTCTGTTTAAGGGTTGTTAAATTCTGATTCTGATGTTATTGTCTCTCTCCCTCCGTCCCTCTCTCTCCCTCTCTCTCTCTCCCTCCCTCCCTCTCTCTCCCTCCCCTCCCCCCTACAGTTCGGTGGCGGTGTTGAGGGACTGCATGAAGAACCAGAGTCTGGTTCGTTTCTTCCAGGAGAGACAGACGACTCTGAGCCATTCGTTACCCCTGGAGACGTACCTGCTCAAACCGGTTCAGAGGATCCTCAAATACCACCTACTACTACAGGTAATACCCCAAATACTACAGGTAGTACCTCAAATACAACCTGCTGCTACAGGTAATACCCCAAATACTACAGGTAGTACCTCAAATACAACCTGCTGCTACAGGTAATACCCCAAATACTACAGGTAGTACCTCAAATACCACCTGCTACTACAGGTAATACCCCAAATACTACAGGTAGTACCTCAAATACCACCTGCTACTACAGGTAATACCCCAAATACTACAGATAGTACCTCAAATACCACCTTCTGCAAAGACATATTCAGACTGGACAAAGGCAGACATAAATATGTTGAATACTCCACTGTGATTGGCTAGTTAAGTTTTCTCTCTGAATACTCCACTGTGATTGGCTAGTTAAGGCTTCTCTCTGAATACTCCACTGTGATTGGCTAGTTAAGTCTTCTCTCTGAATACTCCACTGTGATTGGCTAGTTAAGTCTTCTCTCTGAATACTCCACTGTGATTGGCTAGTTAAGTCTTCTCTCTGAATACTCCACTGTGATTGGCTAGTTAAGTCTTCTCTCTGAATACTCCACTGTGATTGGCTAGTTAAGTCTTCTCTCTGAATACTCCACTGTGATTGGCTAGTTAAGTCTTCTCTCTGAATAACAGGCTTCTGATTCACATTTCATCAGTCCAGTCAGCTTGATTTTGATGATTTTAAACTGGGTCAGTGGCGCCATCTTGTGGCAGGAAAAGGTTACTGCAGACAGTCCTGCTGCACTGCATGTTACATCACAATTATTAGGCTTTCCGTTCAAAGCAACTTACATTTTTTCCTCTACGTACACACACATTCTGAGCAATTTAGGGTTCAGTACAAAATGTATTCTTTCTTTTTATAAATGTAGCACAAAAAGTAAAGAGATTTGTGTTTGGTAGATTATTTCTCTGTGGTAACTATGCTTATTTGCAATAAATCTTATACCGTTGGAAAGCCTCTTTAGTTCCCCATTTGTAAGGGACATGCATTTGTGGGATGTGCAGCATGTGAAATATTTGCCAAATCTTCTCTGCCAATGCCAAACAGCTTATTCTGCTGCTGCTATTGACACTTGTTTTGAGCTTCTGGTACCCCCAATCAGGCACCTGATTGGAAGACACAGAAAACGCTTTGCTGATTGCTGCACCGATAGAGTAACACCTTTTGGTGGAGGCAGTGTGCCAGCAGTCCTGACCTCAACCCCACTGAACGCTTGTGGGATCAGCTTGGGCGTGCTGTTCGTGCCAGAGTGAACAACACAACGAAGTTGGCTGACATGCGACAAATGCTGGTTGAAGAATGGGGATGCCATCCCACAGCAGTGTGTGACCGGGCTGGTGACCAGCAGGAGGAGGAGGTGCCAGGCTGTTGTGGCTGTGTATGATTCTTCCACACGCTACTGAGGCTCCTGGTTGTGAAATGAATGAATTGTTAAATTGCCAATATGTCTTGTTTCTTCAAACTTTAATCATCCAATCCATCAAACACCAAACGAGTCAATGGCAGAATAAGCTGTTTGGCATTGGCAGAGACGATTTGCCTAATGTTTCATGGGCGCAACCCACATACTCAGCCCTGCTGCTAATCCCACAAATGCATGCTACTTACAAATGGGGCACCCTTTGAAAGGGAACTAAACAGGCTTTCCAACGGTATAAGATTTATTGCCAAAAACCATTGTTACCACAGAGAAATAATCTACCAAACACATATGTCCTTACTTTTTGTGCTAAGGTCGTTTTCACACCGACAGCCTTTAGTTCAGTTGAATCGAACTAAAGTTTGTTTGCCCCGCTGGTGCGGTTCGTTTGGGCAGGTGAGAACGCGGCAATCGAACTCTGGATGCGCACCAAAGGCGGACCAAACAAGCGTACTGAGACCTGCTTGATGAGGTGGTCTCGGTGCGCTTTCAATCAAACTCTGGAGCGCTTCGTTCGTGGTGAGAACGTGATCCGTACTCGAACCGCACCAACTAATATGTACTCCGCAAGTCTGAGCTAGTGTCTCCTGTAGTCAGGTGTGTCTAGCAGTCTGCGATGCAGCCGAGCAGCAAACTGTAGCAGCTCGCTACAGAGAGAGTGTTCCTATCACATAAATAGACTGCAGTCAAGCTCGCCGTCCGTCACTCGTATCTCCGTGGTCAAACTAGCTGCCGCTAAAATGGACATTTTTCACAGCAGACATTTTGACTTGTCATAGTAGGAAGAGCACACCTGAAATAGATCACCTTAACAATGGCTCAACTCCATCAAGTGTCCCAGTAAGCTATTTCAGTGAGCCAGCATGTACAATACCAGGACCTCTCCTAAGTGGAATGCAGCCATCATTAATGGTTTAATACCAGGGTCTCTCCTAAGTGGAATGCAGCCATCAGTGATGGTTTAATACCAGGGTCTCTCCTAAGTGGAATGCAGCCATCAGTGATGGTTTAATACCAGGGCCTCTCCTAAGTGGAATGCAGCCATCAGTAATGGTTTAATACCAGGGCCTCTCCTAAGTGGAATGCAGCCATCATTAATGGTTTAATACCAGGGTCTCTCCTAAGTGGAATGCAGCCATCAGTAATGGTTTAATACCAGGACCTCTCCTAAGTGGAATGCAGCCATCAGTAATGGTTTAATACCAGGGCCTCTCCTAAGTGGAATGCAGCCATCATTAATGGTTTAATACCAGGGTCTCTCCTAAGTGGAATGCAGCCATCAGTAATGGTTTAATACCAGGACCTCTCCTAAGTGGAATGCAGCCATCAGTAATGGTTTAATACCAGGACCTCTCCTAAGTGGGATGCAGCCATCATTAATGGTTTAATACCAGGACCTCTCCTAAGTGGAATACAGCCATCAGTAATGGTTTAATACCAGGACCTCTCCTAAGTGGGATGCAGCCATCATTAATGGTTTAATACCAGGACCTCTCCTAAGTGGAATGCAGCCATCAGTAATGGTTTAATACCAGGACCTCTCCTAAGTGGGATGCAGCCATCATTAATGGGTTTGAATACACCTGTGCTTTTCCTACTATGACATGTCAACATGTCTGCTGTGAAAATGGTCTGTTGGAGACAGGCGCCGACAGAGCAGAGCGAAGTCTCGGTGACCAGAGCAGATGTAGTAACATCTCTCGCCAAACAATGTCTGATAATTTTAATGAAATGAGCTGCTTTGACCATGGAGATGCAAGAAATATGCACTAGTCCAGAACACAGGACCTTTTTCATGTATTTACTTTCTTGCTCCCGCCCCCAAGACACATCCGACCAATAAGAGGAGTGGACGTTCTTGCGTGATTTGTAATGAAGCATTTTCGTACGCTTGGATTTTTCACCGACTGATTCGGACCAAAGCAAACGAACTAAGTTTATATCCACACTTTGACGAAGCATCTGTTTCTGGGACATTGTCCACATTCAGAGTTTTTTGGGATGAGCTTTGTTACAGAAATGTTCAATGTCCGAATGTCTTTCCCAGGAACTTTCTAAGCACTTTGACAAGAGCGCCCCCGGATATGAGGTCATCGAGGACGCCATCATCACGATGACAGCGGTGGCCTGGTACATCAACGACATGAAGAGGAAGCAGGAGCACGCGGTGCGACTACAGGTCAGACTATACGCTACCTTTTATACACCCAAAACCTCGTCTCACACTTCCAGAATAAACTCCTATTCTCCCGATCTTCTAACCCTAAACCCTAAACCCTAAACCCTAACCCGGAACCCCGAATCCCTTAACACCCTAACCCAACCCATCCATTCATCCAGTAAATAATCAACGGATTAATCCACAACGAAAGGAACAGTTAGTTGCAGCTCTAGTGAGGATTGGAG